>NC_053156.1:123458431-123758431 GCF_016835505.1 Polypterus senegalus
ATTTTTAAATGTATTATTCAATTTCCTATTTTATGAGAAAAAGTGCAACACACAGCTTGATTCCTTTGCTTTTATTAATTTGTAAGGAATGAAGCTTTCTTTTAATTTAATTCTATCATACATTCATTTGTCTTATATTTAAACTTGGTGGGTCTTTTTTAGGTATTTAAGCACATTCCAGTGTTTTGTGTTTCTGCACAGAAGTGTGAATCCTTATTGGTTGGCTGAAATATATTGTCCTTTGTACAGATTATAGTGAAATTCTTACTATCGTTTCTGACTAACTTGCAACACATCACCACTTTCCAGCAACTTGATCAGCAAGTATTTCTAGTTAAATGTGGACTTAATTGTTGGGCCTTTCCCTGCAGGAGTAAAAAAAAACAAAAAGAGTAAACAGTTTGATAAAAATGGTATTTTTTTTGCCTCTATATGGTATTTTATTTTTTTTTTTTGTACTATTTATGGGTATCTAGATAAGTGTTTTAAAAGTTATACCAGTCTGTAAATGTATTAATACAATCTGGTATTACAGTGGTATAATTAAAATTTCTTACTTCAAACAATAATGAAAGGCAGTGACTTGAAATTGAAACAAAATGCCATTAGTGAAATAAATTTGTTTTTGATTTATTTAGATATACTTTAATAAATGTTTGTCACAACAAGATAAAGATGGCTGTTGTTATATTTGCAGGTGTGTTTGGCTCTCAGAGAAGGTCACATCAGCCCTAAAGAACTCTGCCATCAGTGCTTAAATTTAATTAAGAAAACCAAATTTATCAATGCCTATATAACTGTCACAGAAGAAGTTGCATTGGAACAAGCAGAAAAGGCAGAGAAGAGGTTTCTAAAAGGTAAGTCAAAGTAGAAAGAAAAATAATGTGAAAAGCATTTTTGAAATCATGATTCTTTCTTGGTTATAGAAAACATTTATTAATTTTGTAGCAGAAAAAGGTTCATGATTATAAACAGAGAATACTTATTCAGTAGTTGCAAAGATATATAGGGTTTTTAACAATTTTCTTTAAGTCCAAATTCCCCCCATCCTAGGGCATTCTGAACTTAATTAAGTAAAAACA
Organism: Polypterus senegalus; assembly: GCF_016835505.1. Taxonomy (NCBI): domain Eukaryota; kingdom Metazoa; phylum Chordata; class Cladistia; order Polypteriformes; family Polypteridae; genus Polypterus; species Polypterus senegalus. Next base: position 123,459,514 of record NC_053156.1, read on the forward strand.
GGTCTAATTTTTGGCAGTACATCCACTCCAGGATGGACCACTTTCCATCACAGATGAGAAAGACAATTGGAAAGAGTTTGTAATAGCCAATCTAAAGCCTAGCTACAAATGAATACCAGAACAAGAATGCTATTGAAACCAGCTCTGTTACAACAATAGCAAGAGTATGCTATTGTAAAACAATGAATTTTCATCCTTTATTTAATTGCATGAGTGAGAATTTTAAAACTGTCTAAATTCTTAATTGGAAAACAATTAAAGGTCATTACATGAGGTAATGGCAGCTGAATGGGTTGGGGTGGGGGTCCTTTGAAAGGCAATCCCTTGTAGTTTTCAGTCAGCAACATTCCTTGGTCCGGTGCACACTGTACTTTCACTGTCGAAGCAATCTTCAAAAACAACTAATCCATCATCATTACACAATGCACTTTCCGAACGCACTTCAGCATTCCTCCTAATGGTGACGTACCAAATCGGAAAACAATTCCTCAATGGGTAGGCTTAATTTAGACAGAGTGGTACAACAATTTCCAGGCCGTCCTCGGACCATAAGAACACCTGAAAACATCCAAGCTGTAAGGGCATCGATTTTGCGATCTCCTAGACATTCAGCGCGCAAACATGCTTCTGCCTTAGGCATTTCCAACATGTCTTTGATTAGGATTTTGCATGAGGACCTTAATTTGCATCTATACAAAATGATGGTAGTGCAGGAACTTGCTGAGAGAGACTAGCAAACATTCTGCAAATCGTTAATCGAGATGCCATTGTCGTGTGCACCCCTGCACAGTGAGCCTGTTAGTTAGTACTGCCATTTTGTCTAAGGCATGATTTTGTGCAGGACTTGTTGTGTACTAGCTATACATGAGCTGCTGTAACATTTCACAAAATGGGATTCACAAACGTAATGTTTGAATCTGTGTTTTTATTTTTAGTGTCAGGCCCGAGCGTTATCCAGGCAATGGTGTAGATGCATCTTCTCCTAGTCTCATAAATGCCTCTCATCAGCAGGATGAAGTGAGTTTGTCTTCAGGCAGTGAAATTGAAATGGCCAGTGAAACAGAAAGTGATTCTGGGAATCTGAAAGTGACACTCGCGTCACACGCACAATTGCAGTGTGCTGTTTATATTATTATTTGTATCATTATACTTTCTATACTTTTGACTTTGTACTTTTGGCGTTTTGCGCATTTTACAGTAGAAAGATGAGATTTAATAAAAATGTAATTTTTCAAGCCATAAACTGCAATGCTTTTTACATGTTATTTTGAGAAAAAAATGTAATGCTAAGGAGGTTAATTTCTCGGTTATTCTAAGGGAAGGAGGAGCTTTTTAGAAAGCAGATACATTTATTGATGAATGTTAAAGATACTGTAACATTTAAATTTCAGTTAGATACAACCAAACTATTTTGCTATTTTTTTTGTAAGTTAAGAATTTTCCATGCAGCTTTACTAGTTGCAGAATTACAATCCACTAAAAGACCTTTTTTTTTTTTTATTCAAAAACGGATACTTAATGCTCACTTTGCATTAATAAAGAATTTAGTTATTGATGCAACTGAATAAATTTCATCTTTTATGTACCGCTACAGCTTCTAACTTTGTTTTTGTTTTCACGTTCAAGTGAATCCAAATATTTACAGCAGCATGTGTATGAAAGTAATACACATTATTCGCCAAACAGTGCAGTGTTTTCTGTTATGTATTATTTAATTTTAACAACGGCAACTCACATTTTTACATTTTCATATGTGTACGAAACTATTGTAATCCTTGTGATACATAATGTCGGTATACTTACAGTATTTTTTTTTTTCTCATCACTAAAGTATAGAAATAGTTTTACACTATACTGAGAAAGATTGATTGTACAACTTTATCAGCACAGTGTATCTGCAGATGTAATTTTAACAAATCTCATGAAGCTGAGTATGGATGAATTTTGGCAGTGTGCCACATAACAGAAAATATACTTTGTTTATGAGTGGAATTTCAAATTGTGTGATAATTTTTGTATAGTTCTATAACCTAAATGCAGTGATTTTTTTTTTCTATGTTTTGTTGCATTACAACCTAATTATCTAAAAGTGAACAAGGTCTATTTAATAACCTGTGTCAGGCAAGCAAATAAAGGAGGATAATTGGTAAAATATATTTTATGGATTTGTGCAGTATGTCAGTCACTGTATAGCTGAATCATTATTGTCTGTTTCCTTTAGGTGAACCACTGGGGCCTCTGGATGGGATTCCAGTTGCTGTAAAAGACAATTTTTCAACTGCAGACATTGAAACAACATGTGCATCTCGAATTTTAAAAGGTATGTATATTTTTAATATACATATACTGTGGCAACTCCTAACAGGAGCAGCTGAATGAAGAAGAATACATAACAATATATATGTTGATGTGTATTTTTTTTTATTTATTTATTCATTATGTTAGCAATTTTTAATGCTGTTTAAGAAAATGAAACCATATTTTTTTGTGAATAAATACACATTTGAAACAAGTTATGTGGGAACAATCAAGACAGGTAGAAGATGCCGGGTGGGAAAAAAATACATATTTAAAAATTGTCAACAACTGGTAGGTGAACTTGAAAAAGTGTCCAAGATAAAAGAGTTCGATATACTGTAACTAATAAGTGTAAGTAATAAGAGAAAATTAATTCCACAAGCAAGTGGTCTAATTCCAATGAAAATGTATATAACAGTGACATGGGAATAAGAAATTATTCCATACCAAAGCTACTTATGCCTGGTGAAACCAGCTTTATACATTGAGATATGGGATTGTGTCCTGTGATGTATCAAGCTAAGGACTGTTGTATGAGGGATAAAGATTCCCTTTTTTGCATAGTGCCATGTGGTGAAACTGCTCCTAACAAGCAAAAAAGATGACTGACTGTCATAGATAATGGTGATCTAAACCATAAAACTTACTTAGCTCTGAGCTGTTTTTTGTTTTCCCACCATATCTGAATGTCTGTGTTATGATTTGAGGTTGCTTTTTTTTCTTTAGTTTTCCTGAGGCTTGAAAATACATCTTGGTGTTGATCTTGGGGTTTTAAAATCCGAGAAATTCAACTCTTTAGCCCAGAATATTACATAGAGCTTCCATTTTCGATTTGATTAATTTTTACCTTCTTTTCTGATGCCATTTAGGTTTAACATTAGGCACTACCTTTTTGTGGCATTTGTGTCGCCTGTTTCTTTGGGAATTCTCCCATGATGCACTGAGTCTGCACTGGTTGTGATGTCCTCAGTGTAAAGATTTCCGTATAGAGATTCATCCAAAACAGTCACGTCTATCTAAGATTGGGCTAAACCTAAAATCTCACTTTACTTGTTTTTTTGATCACTGTCTTTTGACTTTGGTTTTTTGTTTACGATTTGTTTCTGATGTTCTCTTTTTCTCACTTTTTTGTTTTGGCCCTCAATTTGCCCTGACTCTTTACCTTGTTTATTCTTCTGTGCCTCCCTACTATTTTCTGGACTTAACTGCCTTTTTTGCAGTCAGTACAGTCTCAGTCTAGTGCACATTAGGAAGAAACGATACTCTTCAGTAAAGAATCACCCAGGTTTCTGTTACTTGCTTAACGTCACTCATATCAACAATATGGCCTTGAATAAGCAAGAGATTTTTCTTAAGTGACTCGATATTAAAACGTTTTAGTTTAATACAGTAGTAAGAGTGAATCAAAGTTCTCATCTTGCAAACAAAGTTTGAAGGTTTTGAAGATCTATTCAACATTTTAAACTTTACTTCCACTAGTGTCATATCACAATGATTTCTTTGATGATTAGAACCTTTGTTATGCTTTCATTTTGAACTTGAAGCCAGCTGTTATGAACCTTGTGAAAAGACCAGAGAAGCAACCCTGTTTGAGTACTTGAAGATCATTCAACAGACTATCACTGAACTGTGCATCATCAACACATGTGATACCATCTATGAATTGTCAGCTAAAGCTTTGGACAATGACAGTGACTAATAAAAATCACACTTCTTTCACACCAACCCATAGACCCCTTATCATTGCTGACTGAGGCAGTAATGTTTTAACAGTGAGATGGTGAGAATAGTGTCTAATCAAATAAATAAAGAATTGTCTAAGGTATTCATGTTCTACAGTACAAATATTTGGGTATTACAACTGATGATCATCTCACATATTTTGACTGTGTCCTGAGTACCATTAGGAAATTTCAGACAAATTCAGATTTCAACTTCAAGTTTGTTTTTACTAATAAGCTAAATTGACTTCATTGCGTTTGTGAATTCAGCCTGTGCTTGGGTCTGATTTAGCATTTTTGGAACCAAGCTGAAACAAAGTTTAAGAACACCTTATGTTTAAAGCAGCAAGTAAAATGAGTGTGGTTTGTGGAACATCTGCCCTACATGTTTACTGTTTTGTAAATATCTTCATTAAATCAATCCCAGTTATTTAAAACAATCTGCAGCATTGATGGTTTATTTAAATAAACAGTCTGTGTCACGGTGTAAATTTTTTTAAAAATATTTTTGTTATTCATTTGTACCACACACAAACAGTTGAACTCGTAGAAACATAAGTTACCCTTGACTGTAATTTCAATGAAATGGTTCAGATCTTTTTCAGCAATGGGTTCTGCTTCACCTTTCAAACTAATGGCAACAACATGAACATCTTCAGCTTTAGACTAGTTTTAATAACTTAATTGAAATTGTATATTTATATAAGGAAGCTGTATATGGACCCAAGTTACATATTAGTGTATTTAAAGGTAGCACCTTACAGTCTGTCTGACTTCAGGTTGGCATTACTTTTGACGCATCAAAAATATTGTAACTAGTTAACAGAAGAAAACTGAATTATGTGTTTTCATCAAAACTTTATACAGCATGTTTGCCTGTGTAAGAATATTTTTAGAAACAAATTATAAATCTTTAAAAGACTGAAACCAACCACCACAGTTAAGGTAGCTAGTACTAGTTCAGTTTGTAGTGTAAAACCAGTCGGGTAATAATTTTACACTCGTAATTAAATCACGTTCAGTGTTCAATTGAAGATGACCAATTATTTTGACAGTTTATTATAATTTTGTTTTTGTTCTTTTATTTTTTACCTTATACAATTTCTTGTATTAGGAATTTGTTCGTTTTCGCATACCCCTTGGGGTCAGCGCGCAGGGTCAGCCATTGTACAGCGCCCCTGGAGCAATTACAGGTTAAGGGTCTTGTGCTGAAAGAAACATGACAACCTAGCCAACACTAGACAAATAAGACAAAACGCATTTAAATCTGAGCTAGGAAGTTTTTAATCTGTTTTTCCTTTTTTTTTAATTTTATTTAATTAAATACACTGTAATATCTCATTATCCAGTTCCCATTCCTTAAAACAAGTCAGAAAACAAAAAATTGGATATCAAAAAGATTTGCCATTGTATTTAAAAGCCCGTCAGAAAATCCCTAAGCAGTTTCCCAAACTATTCCTGATATGTTTGTAAACACATACTGTATATAACCATGAACCTTTGATTTCTCCATGGTGTAAAGGAGCGTTCTCAATAAGTATGTAATGAAGAAATGTTTATGTGCATTACATTGTATACAGAATACTGGACCTTAACTGCACTCGTGTGGAGGGTAGACTCCTCTACCTACATAACAAGAATGGTGGACTTGTCTCGCAACAAAATGTAGTTATGAAATTTATGTTGAAAAAGATCTTTAACTACTTTTTCAATAGCTTTTAATAATATAAAATGAGATCTGTATAATTGGTATCTGTGTTATGGTTGATTAAGCACATTTTTGTTTATTCGAGCAAAGGTTAAATGCTTATTAAGAAAGCAGTGTTTCTTTATTTCTTCTCTTTCAGGATATATCCCACCATTCAACGCAACAGTAGTTAATAAATTACTAAATCAAGGAGCAGTGCTAATGGGTAAAACAAATATGGATGAGTTTGCCATGGGGTAAACAATTTTTTTTTTCTACTGTCTTGTTTTGAGATCCGTCCTTGTTTGTTTTTTTTTATATCCATTTTAGAGTCATGAGGTGGGTAGAACATTGGAAGCATATGCCATATGTTACTTCAACACAGGGCATATTCATAACAAGTCAATTTGGAGTGGCCAATTAATTTTGAATACATACTTTTATGGGGTATATTGATAACTTTTTCATTACATTTTTTATTTAAGTAATGTGTAAGAATGCATTTAAAATAATGGCTTGTGGTTACATAAAAGGTTTGTGTGTGTGTGTGTGTGTGTGTGTGTGTGTGTGTGTGTGTGTGTGTGTGTGTGTGTGTGTGTATACACTAGCCACTGTACCTGTCAAAGACAATAGAATAATAATTTAAAAATATTGGCTAAGTATACTTTCAGCTCCTTTCCTCTGTATTTGTGTGTTTCACCAATACTCCTTTTCTCAGGCATGTTCCCCATAAAGCCTGTTTCTCATACTCATTATTTTCAAAGCAGTTTTCTCCACTCCTGTCCGGTTTTATACTTTGCGTCTCTGAAGGTGGCCTTTTCAGTGTGCACCTTTACTAATTCTCCGGCATCCTACACTTTCTCTTTGTTTGTGTCATCCAACCCAAACTGATTGAAAACACCAAAGGCCAATTGCACAGATCTTACTTAGTGTTTTATTATATTTGTGTGTGTTATATATGTAAATGTGTTATAGATGTTCCTGTATAGGGGTGGTGCAGTGGGTAGCACTGCTGCCTCAAATTTAGGAGACCTGGGTTCGCTTCCCGGGTCCTCCGTGCATGGAGTTTGCATGTTCTCCCCGTGTCTGCGTGGGTTTCCTCCGGGTGCTCCGGTTTCCTCCCACGGTCCAAAGACCTGCAGGTTAGGTGCATTGGCGATACTAAATTGTCCCTGGTGTGAGTGAGTGAGTGCGTGCCCACGTGCCCGCGTGCCCTGTGGTGGGATGGCACCCTGTCCGGGATTTGTTTCCTGCCTTGTGCCCTGTGTTGGCTGGGATTGGCTCCAGCAGACCCCGGTGACCCTGTAGTTAGGATATAGCTGGTTGGATAATGGATGGATGGATGTTCCTGTATACGTGTTGCGAGTGTTTTAGTTGTTTGTTCCATGTATACTGCTGGGAATGATGTAAACTGGGTTTCTTGTGTCTCAGGTTGAATTTTTGCTTTTGCCATTGAAAAAGACAGTCTGTAAAGTGTTTGCCAGTTTATGCGTTGTCTTGATCCCAGATCTGGACAGGACACCTGCTGTATTTTCTGGCACGCCACAATGATATGGGGGCTGTGGTAAGTGCAGTGAGGGACCAAGTTGAAGTTGACCATTAGCTGAGTTCTGGGGCATCTCCTAAATAAACCAGCATGCTTACCTTTTTCAATGGAAATGTCAAGGAAATGGATGTGTCCATTCTTTTCTTTTCCATCATGAATAGGATTGCGGGGATCTGCCATTATTAATTACTTTTGACCCTCATAAGTAGCTGCAATGAAGTAGTTTCTTATTTTTTTTCATGAAATGTTTAAATAAATTATTTGAAAATATACGTGTAGTGTACTGAATATTGTTTGCCTGATTTTTGTTTGTTTGTATAAAATGTATTTATTTTGAGAGGGAGAGGCATTCATGAGATTATTTAAATTGCATTGTTGGTTCATATGATGTCACTGACTGAACAGTTTCTTTAATGAAAATATTGCTAGTATATTTTGCCACAAGGAAGTAAACTGAACAAAGATTAGAGTTTATAGGGAAATGTAAATTAAAGGATGTAATTTTTAGATGCGTTAGTGCAATGTGGAAGAAACTGTACCAGTCACCCCTTCAAGATGTCCTGTTCTCCTTTTTATGTTGATGAAAATAAGTACAGGCAGTAGGAAGCTTCAGTCAATCTCAATCAATCAGTTTTCTAAGTCTTGCAAGAGGTAACACTCATTAAAATACAAATCAGTAAAACAATAAAGGAAAGTGTTACAAAGGTACATGTGCTGCATCCTTTTATACATTCCAAAATCAGATTTCAGCTCCCACTCATTACATAATCTTTAATGCCATTGGTTACACCCTGTTGCTAATAGGTCATGGCAGAACAGAGATACCTTAAAAGGTTTCTATCAACCTGTTCCACTTCGTCTGATGGCTGTCTGTCAGTTTCAGTAGTCTAGAAGTTCATGACCTTAAGGTGCTAAAGTATGTAGGCCTCATAAAACTTTATGCCCTCACAGTTTCAAGCTTATCCTGCACAGTGCAGTCAACCACAAGTTCCCTCTTTCACTCTTATGACTTGTCAGTCACAGACAAGCCAAGCAGCAAGTACGCACTAGAAGGAAAGCACCTTTAACTTTTATTTGTTTAAGCCGTGGTATTACTGCAACAATGAATAATAGAACACACACTTAACTGTCCATTTCTTACTTAGTTCAATCTCCTTTGTAATAGCAAACCAAATTGTGCCTCAGCTCTTAAGCATAAGGTCGGAAGAGTAGAGACTTGGCATAAACCCAGTATACAAAATGTAGCCCCTTTGTTCTTGTCTTGTCAGCACACCTACATTACATGCCATGTGCAAACGGAACTGGTGGTCCAAATTCAACTTCTACAGCAGCTTCAAAAAGGAGAAGGTTTTACAGATTGTCTGTTTCTCACTGAATTTCTGTATCATGAAATGTGTAACTTGCTTATTTTTCTGTAGGTCAGGCAGCACTGATGGAATTTTTGGTCCTGTAAGAAATCCTTGGGGATACTCTAGACAGTACAAGGAAAAGCTAATTACAACAGGTCAATGCAAAGAAGAACCTGATTGGGTGATAACAGGTGGCAGCTCTGGGGGCAGTGCAGCAGCAGTTGCTGCTTTAACATGTTTTGCGTATGTAAACAGATTTTTTTCCTAATACAATATGTGGTATCTCTAATAGTAATTATATTTTTAAGTTGTTAAATGTCTTCTTAAATATTCTTTTTATCATTTTTATTTGAAGAAAATAACATTCTATACAATCAAGCCTAACTTACACAATGATGAAGATAACATTATACAATCAAGTCAAACATAACAAAACAGGATTCCGCCCCACTCGAAAGCATGAATTAATTAAATTTTTATGATTCTATAAAACATTTCATTTTAGTTACTGTATTTCTGAAGAAATCAACTACAATGTGTAGTTCTTTTAAATATATTTTTATTCTTTCTTTGTCCTGTCTATGCTACTGCAAGTTTAAAAAGCACACTAAATTTTCACTCTTCCCTATTTATGTGGTGTCACATATGAATAAAAATACATTAAGCTGCTAATATTGTTTTTTTTTTTTAATGGAATCTAATGTATTCCTGAGTAGACTGTTTGTTTCTTTTGTCCAATTTGGTATTTTATTTTAACCTGAATAGAGCTTGAAAAGCATTTACTCTTTGTTTTAACATAACATTCTGAAATTTGTAGTGAGATATGAACATTTTTAATTTGATAGTTTCTTTTAAGTTGGATTTTTTTTCCTTTTCTTTTGAGTGCTCTTGGCTCTGATACTGGAGGTTCAACAAGAAACCCTGCTGCACATTGTGGAGTTGTAGGCCTGAAGCCCACTTATGGTCTAGTTTCTCGACATGGCCTCATTCCTCTTGTGAATTCAATGGATGTGCCTGGAATTCTTACCCGAAGTGTTGATGATGCTGCTACTGTACTTGGTACATTCATTTTTCTATGAACTTTATATTTCATTGATTTAGTCAAATTTGATTTATGTTTGAGTAAGTTATACTGGAATTGATTTGCTTGATTTTTCTAGAAATTTGTGTATATTTTGTGCAGTTATCCTGAAATACTGGCATAGTTTTCTTAGTGTAATCATAGCTTTTTTTTTTTCTAATCTGAAATTCTTTATGCTTTGATATCATTTGTATTTTTGCAAACGCTGTAGTGGTTTCAAATCCAGGAACCAAACATTTTCTCTGTATATTTTCCATGCCTTTATGGACCTGCATCCAAGTGCTCCTGTTTTCCTTCTGTATCCCCAAAGATGTATATGTTATAGTAAATGGTAACACTCAACTTTCTTAAAGTGAATGAGTGTGGGTATGTGTACAAGTGTTGCCTTATCCATGGTTGTTTTACATCTTATACTTGGCTCTGCTCCCCTAACCTTAAATTAAACATGTGTTTCTTTGTATGCAAAGTAGGTGTACACATAGTAAACAGACTTCATTTTCATAGCATATGCTTTTTACACCTATTTGTACAGATTCTGTAAAGGAGTTTCCTTAAAGCTGAACTGTAAAACAAATCAGTTTGCTTCTTATACTTCTAAAAATTAGTATTGTGCATTTTTGGAATTATCACCTTCTTCACTTTCATTTTTATTATACATTAAAAGATGTGCGTATTAACAAAATGACATTCTGCATTTTGACTGTGTTCCACAGGAACTGGGCCATGCAGAAAATTACTGATACATGAAAAATAAATATGTAAAGTATTTTTTAATTTAAACTTTTAAAATACTTTTCCTCTAAATGGATATACGTTGTGTAATAGTAAGATGTATAACATAAAAATATATTTAATAAATTGCATGAAATTCGTACCAGAATAGTAGCAGGTGGCTGTTTGATGGGGATTGTAAAATTAAAGTCCCGCACAGTTGTCCCTTTCATTTCACATGTAGTGTTTCACAGGCACATTTTGAAATACAGTAGATAGCAGTTCTTATTTATATAGCAACCAGAAGATTCCTTGGTTTTTAAATATTTCAGACACATGGTAAAAATTTTAAAAAGAAATATATGGCTACTTGCCAGCAATCACTTATAAAAGAGGACAGCACAGTTGGGCAGACAGTGCATTCTGTTGGTACAATTTTGTGCAATGGTACAAGTTTAGCAATGACAGACCGCTACAAAGGTTTATTGTAGTCTACAACTAGAGGACTTCGCCCCCTGCCAGCGGCCGCTTCTCCAAAACCCATCTTAAATGGCGATACAATGGGAAACAATTACAATTTTTTTTTTTTTTTTCTAAAATGGTGATACAATGGGGGAAAAAAAATATGTTCTTTTGTTTAACTCTTCTTTGTTTGAGCAGCTGCTGGCGTGCTGCTGCTGCTCTCACGTGTGATCTGCAATTCGCTCACCTACACTTGCATCCACCCCCAAACGCCAGCAGTAGGGCTGAGTGCATCCCAAGGAGATGCGGCAGCTCCTCCAAAGCCCCTCTTAAACGGTGATACATTGGGGAAACAAGTAACAGGTGTTTTTTTTTTTTTTTTTTTCTTTCACCTTCTCTTTGCTCTAGAAGCTGTTGGCTTGCTGCTGAAGCATGCCCTGTGATCTGCATTTCGTGCAGAGCTTTTAACATTTAAAAGCCTGTACAGCACCTGAATATTCAATCTCTTTTTCACTGTTCCTTTATTTCCACGAGTAATATTTTCAGTTTGTTTGCGCTAATGCAATCTTTACTCTCATTTTTTGAGACTTTCGAATTTTTCTACTTCCATTATCTCTGACCTGCTATGCATGTGTATCACGGGACTTGCATCTGAAGGTCGTAAGTAATATGTGACCGTCTTGTGGGAAGTGAAAGTGTCTCAGTCTTTCTGTCTCTCTTCAAAAGATCATGTCTCGTCCCCGGGAAAAAGTCTCATCTCATTGCAATTTTTATTTATTTATTTATTTTTTTTAAATAGAGAGATGTATTTCTGATTTGGCTTATTGCAAGAAAAGGCCAGAAGAAACCAGAGCCTGTCCTATAAACACTGGGTTTAATGCAAGAACCAAGTAGCATCAGTCTGTCGCTAACTTATTTTATATTTTAGTGCTTTGTGATAATGATAATCTGTTGCATTGTACATACTACTGTTAATTATTTACTGTCATACCGAATTCTTTGCCTCTTCTTAGCCATTAAAATATATAAAATAAACTTATTTTAATCAGTACCAAGTTGTTTTGATAGCACATGAAGCATAACCCCAGTGATGATAAAGGCACTTTTCCCTTTTGATTTCTTCCTGTCTATACATTATAATATTTTCATAATAAGTTTTCTGCTTCTGATTCAAAAGCGCAATTTTTCTCGCTTGTTCAGTGAATCTTTGTTTATCTTATTTAAAAACTATTGATTTACTTGCAAAAGAGTTGTATAGTACAGTCTTGCTTCTCCAGCATAAACGGGCCGGCAGAACATCGGATAAGCGAAAATGTCATATAAATGGGAGGTGTTAAAAAAAGCCTATTAAACATCAAACTATGTTATAATTTTACACATTACAAACCTAATACACTGGAACCTCGGTTCATGAACGTCTCTGAACACGTTCAAATCGGGTTATGACCAAAAAGTTTGCCAAACTTTTGCATCTGTTCACAACCACACACTAGGTATACGAGCGAGCCAGTTTCTCTTTCGGTTTGTGCGCGCCGTTAATTTCCGCACGTGTTCAGTCACTCCCTGTGCAGCAAGAGAGAAAGAGCGCGAGAGAGACACAGGCGCACGCACGCATTCCATTTGCCCAGTAATGTGCCTCATAGGCAGCAAGGACTCCTTTAAAAATGGCTAAAGAGCAAATCTCTTATTTTTTTTTTAAATGCACAATGCAATATAGAAAGTAGTGTTGTCTTATTAGATTAATTTACATCATTGCCTGTTTTAGGTGTACTTCATGGTCATGATCCTAAGGACTCCACAACAGTACATCATTCCTTTGAATCTTTCAGCTTGCCAGATGAAGTCGATGTCAAAAATATATCTATTGGCATTCCTAAGGTAACCTCTTTATTGAGTTATCATTACCGCTTCTTCTGTTTGTTTAATTCAATTTGTCTAATTCAGATGAAAAAAATAAAAACAATGTAATAGTGATGCAGTTGCAAACAAATGAAATAATGGAAACAAGTACTGTATAAAAGTACTAGGCACTTTTTTTTTTTGTTTTCTGCAGTAGTGTCACAGTATAAAAAAAAAACAGTAAATTTCCAAAAAAATGAACTGTTAACAAAGAATTTGCTTGTAATTTCTTTAAAGAAAGTGACATTTTAAGTATTAGACTTGTTTGCAGAAAAAAACATGAATATTCTATAGCTATTTAGCTCAGCGTTGGATTAAATAAACATAACAAACGGAGGCACTGGCAATATGAGTTAATTGAACCAAATTGATTTAACTGAATCGGAAACTGATGTATTCTAACTGGGCAAAGGAACAATCAGACTAAAAGATAAGGCTGTGGCAGCTGTGATAGTGTAACTTTCAAATTTTAAATTTTTGCATCATGTCATGTGTGAGCACAGTAATAAGACACACGATGATCACCCAAGGAAACGATCAAGATTGAGGGCCAGAAGAATATGAGTGCCTTTAAAATCCTCAACATTCAAGAGGCTTCTTGTTAGAAATGGTTTTCATGGAAGACCCGTTACCAGTAACACAATTTTCCATAGTGGAAACAAAGTCAAGAGGCACCATGTGCACAGAAACACAAGAACTGGGGTGCTGAGAAATGACAACCAGTGGTCTAAATTTGAAATTGTTGGCTGAAACAGGGGGGAGCTTGTTTGTTGGAGAGCGCTACCTGGATGTGTGTCTGAAGCCAACAGTAAAACACTGTAGAGATTCCCCACAGGTTTGAGGCTACATTTCTGTGAGTGGAGTTCCTGATCTAGTCAGAATGGAATCCTCTGTGCTGAGAAGTACAAGCATACATCCATCATGTAACACCATTGGGAAGGCAACTGCTTGGTCCAAATGACATCAGGACAATGACACCAGTCACATAAACAAGGTCATAAAGAACTATTTTCAGCCAGAAGAAGAATAAGAGGGTATGCATTGGATTGTATGGCTTTGACAGAGCCCTGATCTCAAAATATCATCACCAATGTCTTGGATTACCTGGAGAGGAATCAAGTAAGTGAGATAACCAAAGTCTACATAAGAACTGGGGTTTGTTCTCCAGAATGCTTGAAACAAACTACCAATAGGTTCTTCTAAAACTGCATGACTGTTTAACATAGAGAATCGATGTTTTAATGACAGTGTTAATTCCATATATTGATTTTAATTTGTACTGTTTATTACGTTTTTTATAAAAAAATTTTCATCTTCAGAAACATCTTTGCCTTAGCATTTGTTGTACATGTTCCTAAGAATTTTCAACCATGTTGTATACATTATTAAAATACTGACTTTCAATCTAAATGTGAATTCATATACAGTATACTTAAACTGCATGTTCATATTAATCTGGAACACATGATTACTTTAGTTATTTAAGCAGTTTTTCCATACTTCTTGCCTTCATTTGTTCATTATTTCATGCTGTATCAATGGAAAACAAAATGTACATTATTTAAATCTGACAAGATTTGCATAAATTTACATTGCAAAAATTGTAGTTTTTTTTTAAATGTGTAATAAAAAGGAATATACATTTTAGGAATACCATGCTCCTGGCTTGTCAGCAGAAGTACTATCCCAGTGGATGAAAGCTGCAGATACCCTTGAAAGGGCAGGGGCCCGAGTTGTTGAAGTCTCACTTCCTCACACTCCACATTCCATTGTGTGTTACCATGTACTCTGTACTGCAGAAGTGGCTTCTAATATGGCCAGGTTTGATGGAATAGAATATGGTACTTAATTCCTTTTATTGTCTTATATGCTAAAGTACCAGCATTGCTGTGGTATTGTCTTTCCAACATGTTTTCTAGTTTCCTCCCTTTTAAATGATATCCTTAATGCATGGTTGAGACTGTTAAATTACATTATGTGCAGATGGTTTTTGTGTATAACATGTAGGCTTTGTGTCTCTTTTGTTGCAAGTGCTTCCATTGTTCAACCCAAAGCAGATCATTCTAAATACAATTATTTTTACTTACTAGAACAAAGAAGGCTTTTTGTTACTTAGGAGTATCAAAACTAGTGTAGAACTTAGTATATTTCTTGAAGCATCTGATTATATACAGCAAAATGCCAAAATGAGTCTTCTTTTTCATTACCTCCTGTCCATTACTTGAAATAACTTATTTGCATGCTTTATGTTATGCTTGTGGTAGGGCCAACAGGTAACGTATGTGAGCATGGACCACACTGGATGACGTTTCTTACAAGTACGTGTGCGGAATGGCTTTGATACTGTTATGAAAACATACTTTGTTAGAATGTTAAGGCAGCATAAGCGATAATATCGGCTAATCGTGGCACTGACGCCGGTACCCTGATATTCGCACCTTGTTTTAGATATCCCCTGTTGGATGAATATAACGGTTAGTATAGGGGTTCTCAGACTTGGTCCTGGGGACCCCCTGCGGCTGCAGGATTTGTTCCAACCAGATTCCTAATCAGTGACAACACCTGATAACACTGATCTCATTTAATTAGCTGGTATTTTTTCCTATTATTCTACATTCATAAAAGCACAGCAGCATGATTTTTACATTTGTAAGACATTTAGAAATATTTGTGCTTTTGCTGTAGATTTAAATGCTTAACTTCGTTTTGTTAATTTCATTATATTTTGCCCTTTCTCTGTGCAGTTTTTTTCCCTTTATTGTATTGTATTAATGACAATTAAAAATGAGCAGAGCAGACACCCAGGCAAACAACACTGAAGAATCAAAGGTTGCAAGTACTTTAGCATCAGACCCACTAATTGGTAAATAATGGATTAATTAAACAAGTAGAACAAGTATTATCAAAAAGAAAAACAAATCCATTCTTCCCATATAACTGCTTAGTACATTTTAATCTTTTTTTTTTTAAACCATAGTTTTCTAATTTCTGAATTAGTCCCAAAACACAGAACTTGGGAAGTATTAATTCATTTAATTCAGGAGTCCAATTAAAAACAGAAGCTGGTTGGAATAAAAACCTGCAGCCTCCATGGGTCCCCAGGACCGAGTTTGGGAAACACTGGGTTAGTAGATGGTTTGCCAAAGAACCCACGGTACAGTTGTAGATTTGTCCCAGTTCATCCATTGTGAACTGTGATTAATGTCTCCTCCTGAATAGTAGCAGCTGCTTGATAAGTTGTAAAAATTTCTTGTGGGGATCACAGGAGGCGGATATATATATATAAAATATATTCCACAACCCAAAAACTATTCATATAAAAATGATTAATACAAAATATAAAGTAAAATACATAATACAAATTAACCTGCACTTTACCTTTAAAAAGAATCATGGCTGGTGTGAGTTTCTAAACTCATGTGGGATTCCACCCAACGGGACAACATGCGGAAGAGTGTCCCAAAGCAATCGCAGTCTCCCAGCTGTAGCAGTTCACGTATAAGCGCATCCAAAAAGATTGCAGACATGCTATAAGCGCCTGTCGTCAATGGGTCATACAAGGAACATTATAAAGATCCCTATACAATAAATAACAGCGCTGTTGCTGTTTCAAGCTGAATAAAACTGGTGTTAAAGTAATGAGACTCGGCTTCATGTTTTGGGGAGCAAGATGGGGACTCGCACTTCACAGCGCACACACACACAGTCACAATGCTGTAGTAAACAGTATACGCTCGTACGGATGTTGACTATATGAGTGAGGCACACAGACTCAGACGGAGAATAGGAGATGATTGCCAGAGAGAGAGAGGGGGACGGGTGAGTGAGATAAGGAAAGAGAGAGAGAGCGCTGAGCGAGCGAGATAAGGAGAGAGAGAGAAGAACCATCAGCTCAGTTGTGATCACATGACACTCAGCAGACAGTGTATCCATACTACTCTTACTGCAAGACATCACTCGTTTATCACATCAAAATTAATTAAAAATTTTTGCTCGTCTTGCAAAACACTCGTAAACCAAGTTACTTGTAAACCGAGATCTGTCTGTCTGTCTGTCTGTCTGTCTGTCTGTCTGTGTATTTGCCCCTTCCTGATTTCTTATTCTTTTGCATGTTTGTCACACAAAATGTTTCTGATCATCAGACACATTTAACCATTAGTCAAATATAACACAAGTAAACACAAAATGCAGTTTTTAAATGATGGTTTTATTATTTAGGGAGAAAAAATCCAAACCTACATGGCCCTGTGTGAAAAAGTAATTGCCCCTTGTTAAAAAATAACCTAACTGTGGTGTATCACACCTGAGTTCAATTTCCGTAGCCACCCCAAGCCTGATTACTGCCACACCTGTTTCAATCAAGAAATCACTTAAATAGGAGTTGCCTGACACAGAGAAGTAGACCAAAAGCACCTCAAAAGCTAGACATCATGCCAAGATCCAAAGAAATTCAGGAACAAATGAGAACAGAAGTAATTGAGATCTATCAGTCTGGTAAAGGTTATAAAGCCATTTCTAAAGCTTTGGGACTCCAGCGAACCACAGTGAGAGCCATTATCCACAAATGGCAAAAACATGGAACAGTGGTGAACCTTCCCAGGAGTGGCCGGCCGACCAAAATTACCCCAAGAGCGCAGAGATGACTCATCCGAGAAGTCACAAAGACCCCAGGACAACGTCTAAAGAACTGCAGGCCTCACTTGCCTCAATTAAGGTCAGTGTTCACGACTCCACCATAAGAAAGAGACTGGGCAAAACGGCCTGCATGGCAGATTTCCAAGACACAAACCACTGTTAAGCAAAAGAACATTAGGGCTCGTCTCAATTTTGCTAAGAAACATCTCAATGATTGCCAAGACTTTTGGGAAAATACCTTGTGGACTAATGAGACAAAAGTTGAACTTTTGGAAGGCAAATGTCCGTTACATCTGGCGTAAAAGGAGCACAGCATTTCAGAAAAGAACATCATACCAGCAGTAAAATATGGTGGTGGTAGTGTGATGGTCTGGGGTTGTTTTGCTGCTTCAAGACCTGGAAGGCTTGCTGTGATAGATGGAACCATGAATTCTACCGTCTACCAAAAATCCTGAAGGAGAATGTCCGCCATCTGTTCGTCAACTCAAGCTGAAGCGATATTGGGTGCTGCAACAGGACAATGACCCAAAACACACCAGCAAATCCACCTCTGAATGGCTGAAAAAAAACCAAAACGAAATTAAGTCAAAGTCCTGACCTGAATCCAATTGAGATGCTATGGCATGACCTTAAAAAGGCGGTTCATGCTAGAAAACCCTCACATAAAGCTGAATTACAATTCTGCAAAGATGATTGGGCCAAAATTCCTCCAGAGCGCTGTAAAAGACTCATTGCAAGTTATCGCAAACGCTTGATTGCAGTTATTGCTGCTAAGGGTGGGCCAACCAGTTATTGGGTTCAGGGGCAATTACTTTTCACACAGGGCCATGTAGGTTTGGATTTTTTCTCCCTAAATAATAAAACCATCATTTAAAAACTGCATGTTGTGTTTACTTGTGTTATATTTGACTAATGGTTAAATGTGTTTGATGATCAGAAACATTTTGTGTGACAAACATGCAAAAGAATAAGAAATCAGGAAGGGGGCAAATAGTTTTTCACACCACTGTGTATATATTGTGAACACTGGCCCGAACACAGACAGACGGACATCTTTGTTTCACCCAACACAACGTTTATTTACAAACAAAAGTCACGTGCACAAAACCCAAGTGCCTCTTGCACCGATTCCCCACAGTCCAGGCCTTACAGTCTCTGTGCCTTTTCTTTGACTGCCTCCTGTCCTCTCTCCAGCTCTGTCCACTTCCACCCGACATCCACCGCTGACTGGAGGGAGGTGGCCCCTTTTATAGGAACCCGGATGGGCTCCAGCTGCTTCCCGGCAATCTCCGCGAACACACCCCGTGTGGCGGAAGTGCCGGCTGCGCACCCGGAAGCTGTCCGGGTGTCCCCTGTCTTCTTCCCTGGTGTGGCGGAATTGCGGGCTCCGGGATAACCAGGCACTGGGGCCGCCGCCTGGCGGTGGCCACGGGTCCCTACAGGGCTGGGCTTCCAAGCCCTCTACCCGAGGCCCCCAACACAACCAGGACGGACGCCCCCTCGCGGTCTGGAGTCTGCACAAGCCCTCCTCTGGTTCTTCCGTGCGTCCCGGCCAGAGGGTTGTTAATCAGTTTCAGCTGCTGTGGTCTTAATGAAATTAACAACAGATGCACTAGAGGGGCAACAATGAGATGACCCCAAAACAGGAATGGTTTAACAGGTGGAGGCCACTGACATTTTTCCCTCCTCATCTTTTCTGACTGTTTCTTCACTAGTTTTGCATTTGGCTACAGTCAGTGTCACTACTGGTAGCATGAGGCTATACCTGGACCTTACAGAGGTTGCACAGGTAGTCCAACTTCTCCGATGGCACATCAATACGTGTCATTGCCAGAAGGTTTGCTGTGTCTCCCTGCACAGTCTCAAGGGCATGGAGGAGATTCTAGGAGACAAGCAGTTAGTCTAGGAGAGCTGGAGAGGGCCATAGAAGGTCCATAACCCATCAGCAGGACCAGTATCTGCTCCTTTGGGCAAGGAGGAACAGGATGAGCACTGTCAGAGCCCTACAAAATGACCTCCAGCAGGCCACTGGTGTGAATGTCTCTGACCAAACAACCAGAAAGACTTCATGAGGGTGATCCAAGGGCCCCATGTCCTCTAATGGGCCCTGTGCTCACTGCCCAGCAGCATGCAGCTCGATTGGTATTCGCCATAGAATACCAGAATTGGCAGATGCACCACAGGTGCCCTGTGCTTTTACAGATGAGAGCAGGTTCACCCTGAGCACATGACAGAAGTGAAAGGGACTGGAGAAGCCATGGAGAACATTATGCTGCCTGTAACATCATTCAGCATGAGCAGTTTGGTGGTGGGTTAATGATTGTCTTGGGAGGCATATCCATGGAGGGTCACACAGACCGCTACAGGCTTGACAAAGGCACTTTGGCTGCCATTAGGTATCAGGATGAAATCCTTGGACCCATTGTCAGACCCTATGCTGGTACAGTGGCTCCTGGTGCACGACAATTCCTGGCCTCATGTGGTGAGAGTATGCGGCAGTTCCTGGAGGATGAAGGAATTGATACCATTGACTGGCCACCACACTTTCCTGACCTAAATCCAATAGAACACCTCTCGGACATTGTTTTGGTCCATCCAATGCCACCAGGTTGCATCTCAGACTGTCCAGGAGCTCAGTGATGCCCTGGTCCAGATCTGGGAGGAGATCCCCACAACACCATCTGTCATCTCATTAGAAGCATGCACTGATGTTGTTAGGCATGTATACAAGAGCACAGGAGCCATACAAAGTGCTGCATACAATTTTGAGTTGCTGCAATTAAATTTTGGCAAAATGGACTAGCCTGCCACATAATTTTTTCACTCTGATTTTGGGGCATCTTTGAATTCAGGGCTCTGTAGGTTGATCATTTTCATTTCCATCAAGCGATGTGGCATCCTTTCGTTCCTAACACATTACCAAGTCTATATCAGTATAGATATCCAGGAGGATTTCTTTTTCCCATTGAGATCTGATTTGTTTTCAAAGTGTTCCTTTAATTTTTTGAGCAGTTTATATTATATATTAATAATATAATATCTATATATATATATAATATTATTGTGGACTGGGACCTGGACACAGGCAGACAGACAACATAATTCCACCACACACTATTTATTTACAACTATTATATACAAAATTAATGTGCACACAAACCCCAGTGCCTCTTGCACGATTCCCCAATGTCCAGGCCACACAGTTTCTCTGCCTTTCTCTCGACCGCCTCCGTCCTCTCTCAGTTCTGTCCTCTTCCACCCGACATCCATTGCTGTCTGGAGGAGGCGGCCCCTTAAATGGGACCCCGGATGGGCTCCAGCTGCTTCCCGGCAATCAGTCCTGGCCACACCCCAGTGTGGCAGAAGTGCCGGCTGCGCACCGAAGCCATCCGGGGTCCCCTGTCGTCTTCCCCCCAGCACTTCCTGGTGTGGCGGAAGTGCTGGGCTCCAGGGTTCCTCAGGCACCTGGGCACCGCCTGGCAGTGGCAACGGGTCCCTACAGGGCTGGGCTTCCAAGCCCTGTACCCGAGGCCCCCAACCTAACCAGGACGGACGCCTCGTGGTCTGGAGGAGGCACAAGCCCTCCTCTGGTCCTCCTGCGTCCCGCCGGGACCACTCAATATATAAATATATATATATATATATATATACTGCTCACAAAAATTAAAGGAACACTTTAAAGAAACACATTAGATACATCAGATCTCAATATGAAGTTGGATATCTATACAAATAACGACAGGGCAATGTCTTAGGAACAAATGGATGCCAAGTCTTTTAATGGAAATAAAAGATTTCTGCCTACAGAGGGCTCAATTGTGTAGACACCCTAAAATCAGAGTGAAATGAAGATGTGGCAGGCTAGTCCATTTTTCAAAACTTAATTTCTGCTACTCAAAATGCTTTTCAGTATCTTGTGTGGCCCCCACGAGCTTGTATGCATGCTTGACAACGTCGGGCCATGCTCCTAATGAGACGACGGATGGTGTCTTGTGGCATTTCCTCCCAGATCTGTATGAGGGCATCCCTGAGCTGTTGTACAGTCTGAGGAGCAACCTGGCGGCGCCTAATGGACCAAAACATAATGTCCCACAGATGTTCTATTGGGTTTAAGTCAGGGGATCATGAAGGCCATTCAATTGTTTCAATTCCTTCATCCTCCAGGTACTGCCTGCATACTCTTGCCACATGAGGCGGGCATTGTCGTGCATTAGGAGGAAACCAGGACCTACTGCACCAGCGTAGGGTCTGACAATGGGTCCAAGGATTTCATCCTGATACCTAATGGCAGTCAAGATGCCGTTGTCTAGCCTGTAGAGGTCTGTGAGTCGCTCCATGCATATGCCTCCAAGATCATCACTGACCCACCTCCAAACCAGTCATGCTAAACGATGTTACAGGCAGCATAATATTCTCCACGGCTTCTCCTGACCCTTTCACGTCTTTCACATATACTCAGGGTGAACCTGCTCTCATCTGTGAAAAGCACAGGACGCCAGTGGTGGACCTGCCAATTCTGGTATTCTATGACAAATGCCAATTGAGCTCCCGGTGCTGTGCAGTGAGCACAGGCGCAGTAGACATTTGGGCCCTCAGGCAACCCTCATGAAGTCTGTTTCTGATTGTTTGGTCAGAGACATTCACACCAGTGGCCTGCTGGAGGTCATTTTGTAGGGCTCTGGCAGTGCTCATCCTGTTCCTCCTTGCCCAAAGGAGCAGATACTGGTCCTGCTGATGGGTTATGGACCTTCTATGGCCCTCTCCAGCTCTCCTAGAGTAACTGCTTGTCTCCTAGAATCTCCCCATGCCCTTGAGACTGTGCAGGGAGACACAGCAAACCTTCTGGGAATGACACGTATTGATGTGCCATCCTGGAGAAGTTGGACTACCTGTGCAACCTCTGTAGGGTCCAGGTATCACCTCGTGCTACCAGTAGTGACACTGACTGTAGCCAAATGCAAAACTAGTGAAGAAACAGTCAGAAAAGATGAGGAGGGAAAAATGTCAGTGGCCTCCACCTGTTAAACCATTCCTGTTTTGGGGTCATCTCATTGTTGCCCCTCTAGTGCACCTGTTGTTAATTTCATTAACACCACAGCAGCTGAAACTGATTAACAACCCCTCTGCTACTTAACTGATCAGATTAATATCCCATAAGTTTCATTGACTTTATGCTATACTCTGATTAAAAGTGTTCCTTTAATTCTTTTGAGCAGTATATATATATATTTATTTATTTATTTATTTTCAAGAGAGAACTATTTAACAGATTTAAATCTGGATTTTTTTTCTATAATTTGTTTTAAAATTACAGTTGATTTTGCTAACTCTGTCATCGCGCTAAGAATCATAGTTTGCTTGCAGGAGCAATATATTCACACTAATCAGAGACAGAGACTGCAGGCTGAGTGGAGAGGGAAGCATGACGTCAGTAGTCGGCAGCCGGGCAGGGCCCACCTCACTGTCCTATTTCCCTACTACTTAGGCGGAGCCACAGGGGGCGGCTAGTGTGTGTATTTATTTACAAACCGGATTCCAAAAAAGTTGGGACACTATACAAATCGTGAACAAAAACTGAATGCAATGATGTGGAGGTGCCAACTTCTAATATTTTATTCAGAATAGAACATAAATCAGGGAACAAAAGTTTAAACTGAGAAAATGTATCATTTTAACGGAAAAATATTTTGATTTAGAATTTCATCTGGGACAAAAAAGTTGGGACAAGGCCATTTTCACCACTGTGTGGCATCTCCTCTTCTTCTTACAACACTCAACAGACGTCTGGGGACCGAGGAGACCAGTTTCTCAAGTTTAGAAATAGGAATGCTCTCCCATTCTTGTCTAATACAGGCCTCTAACTGTTCAATCGTCTTGGGCCTTCTTTGTCGCACCTTCCTCTTTATGATGCGCCAAATGTTCTCTATAGGTCAAAGATCTGGACTGCAGACTGGCCATTTCAGTACCAGGATCCTTCTCCTACGCAGCCATGATGTTGTGATTGATGCAGAATGTGGTCTGGCATTATCTTGTTGAAAAATGCAGGGTCTTCCCCGAAAGAGATGACGTCTGGATGGGAGCATATGTTGTTCTAGACCCTGAATATATTTTTCTGCATTGATGGTGCCTTTCCAGATATGCAAGCTGCCCATGCAACCCCATACCATCAGAGATGCAGGCTTCTGAACTGAGCGTTGATGACAACTTGGGTTGTCCTTGTCCTCTTTGGTCCGGATGACATGCCGTCCCAGATTTCCAAAAAGATCTTCGAATCGTGACTCGTCTGACCACAGAACAGTCTTCCATTTTGCCACACTCCATTTTAAATGATCCCTGGCCCAGTGACAACGCCTGAGCTTGTGGATCTTGCTTAGAAATGGCTTCTTCTTTGCACTGTAGAGTTTCAGCTGGCAACGGCGGATGGCACGATGGATTGTGTTCACTGACAATGGTTTCTTGAAGTATTCCCGAGTCCATTCTGTGATTTCCTTTACAGTAGCATTCCTGTTTGTGGTGCAGTGTCGTTTAAGGGCCCGGAGATCACGGGCATCCAGTATGGTTTTACAGCCTTGACCCTTACGCACAGAGATTGTTCCAGATTCTCTGAATCTTCGGATGATGTTATGCACAGTTGATGATGATAGATGCAAAGTCTTTGCAACATATTTTTCCTTTAAAATGATACATTTACTCGGATTAAACATTTGATCTGTCATCTACATTCTATTACAAATAAAATATTGACATTTGCCATCTCCACATCATCACATTCAGTTTTTATTCACAATTTGTTTAGTGTCCCAACTTTTTTGGAATCCGGTTTTTTATTTATTGGTAGAAATTAAGGAATCCAAGGCAAATCTATAGCAGAGAGAGGGGATTAATGGGTTGGGGATCATATGCTTTTGGTCATATAGTCTTATTTATTATGTACATGTTCATTTTTTCAAGCGTGCATATGCTAGTGTTATGACAAACACCCTATTAACCCCTCCTATTATACAATGTGTGTGTTTGTATATATGTATATATGCATGTGTATGTATGTATATAGGGAGACAGAGAGAGAATTTATTATTGAAGTAAAATAATTTAATGCCACTGGCAACTGAAAATATTGTAGATTCTCTTCAACACCTGATTAAAATTCTATCTGTAATTTTTACAGGTCATCGTAGTACAGTTGACAGCTCAACTGAAACTATGTATGCTTCAACCAGGCATGAAGGATTCAATGATGTTGTAAGAGGAAGAATTCTTTCTGGAAACTTTTTTCTTTTAAAACAGTAAGAGTACACTATTTTAAATTGCTGAAATTTGTTACAGGTTTTTCAGTACAAGACTACATTTACCAAAAAAAACAAAAAACTAAGACCTTTATTGTAGCTGTTTTTATTTCAGTTATTCCTATGCAATTCATGTAGAATACTGTACATGTAATATCATGCATTTTAAACAGTGTTGATTGGTAAAATTCTCTAAAGTGTTTCTCATAGTGAATATGATCACCAGTTGCCTTGTTTGCTGAACATTTTCCTATAAATTCACCTTAGAGCCAGCTTAGACTAATATTTGTTCCCCCTCAGTGCCCTATGATGCTTTGCAAGGCCAGCGTGGCATCACAGAGCTGTAGTGGCTTTGTGCAGAAGTTTAATGTATGTGTACTATAACATTATAGCTGAGCTGCTTCAGGCATGCATGATTTCAAGACTGATTAATACTCTAGCCTTCCACCTCACGTGGTTTTTTTTTAAATTGGACCATTTTCATTTTAGGGGTGCATTAGGTGACCATAATAAGAATAACATGAGTATGTCCTCCAGATATATAATGCTGTGCTTTGAGTGGCAGCACAGCAGTACATGGCTAATGTTAATGCATAATTAGCCATGTACTGGAGCTACATCCACAACAAACCTTAAAGGAGCCCTCCCCCTCACTGAGAAAGAGAATGCATGTGACCTTGAAAAATATCAACAAAAGATTTATTATTGTTTATAAGGTGTTTCTATCTTCTTTCTGAAAGAAATAAGTGTAAAGCATCTACACACAGATCAGAAACCAGGATGTTCTAAATACACCTGGTGCTGCGATTTCAAACAATGTATAATATATACTAGCAGATTACCCAGTGGCTTCGCTCACTGAGCGGAAGGGAAAAAAATAAAATGCAGAATCTGGAGGAATTTGTGGCTCGCATCGGGCAACTGACGCCTGTGTGACGTGTTAGCCTGTGAAGACTTCATCCGTCAAATCTGATTCTGTTCAGCACGTTGTTCGAGTGTTTGTGAGGCCCTTAATTGTGATTGTCGTATACGTTGATCAGCGAGCCTTCTCTCTCGATCTGCTTCTGTCTCTGTGTAACCTGACTGTTTTTTGTCAATGTTGACGGTTCTTGAAGTTCCCCAATAAATTTTTTTTTTCTTTTTTGGATTTGCCCCTATATTTTAAATGTCGGCATAAACCTAGACTGTTCGGTAGGAGCCGTGCTCCAAACGATGTCATCTGAAAACACGAATTGTATTTCGTAATGTTTTGTAGAAAATGAGTTGAATGTGGATTTGCACCAGAAATAAGAGACAACAACAGTACAGGTACATGGCCTAAAGGTGTTAATTTCACATTGACGTCTGAACAACACATCCCACGTGATTCAAATTTAAACCACGCCTCCCAGCGTCCACTTTGTTCTTACAACCAGTTGCCGCTGAAGACGGTTTACAGCTCGGCTCAGTTAAAAAGTGGAAAGACTCAAAGCTGTTGTCTTCATCTCTTCTACTATGAAGTACTGGAAATTAAAAAAAGTTACAATGTGGCAGTTTGGTGTGTCTCTCAGCGCTGGAGTCCAGAGCAGAGGGCTGGGAGAGGGCAATGCGGGGCACACTACGGAATACGTAATTTCCATATCACGTGGTCATACGTAATTTCCGTTTCAAGCGAAAAGAATTATATATATATATATATATATATATATATATATATATATATATATATATATATATACAGTATATATATATATAAAATTGCTATTTTTGTTGCCCTTTGTTGTATTTTATATGTACTTATTGTTCTATCTGCATCATTTGTTATTTGAGGCACAGTGGCCCAGTGGTTACCACTGCTGCCCCACAGTACAGATTAATTAATCTAGCATATCTTTCATACACTTCCCTAGTTCTTCGGGACAATTAAGATATCATTACACCATTATAAACCACGAAAAACTATTTTAGTTCCTCCTCCTTCATTGACTTAAATGCATTTCGTGGAGTTTGTCAAGGTTCCTGAAAGTTTTCATGCTTTTTTGAGAAAAAATGAGTGTTCACTCATCATCTATTATAAACAATGTTTCTGTATACAATTATAAATCATGTATGTGTGACAATAATGACTTTAGAAACCTATAAACCTTAAATCCTCAAATTTCATAGTCCAGTTGAATATTATATGCAGATGCTTTATAAATAAAGTAGTCACCTTAACACATAATCTTAATTAAAAAAAGCTTAAAAAGAGAAAATTACATAGTACAGTACTGTATCTGTTAATGTTTAAAATGTAATAACTATTGTTACTCATTTCATGGAAATACAGTAAAATACACAATTATAGATACCGGTTAACATTGTAAATTTTATTCAACTTAAATATTTCTAATGTAGTTCTTTTTCTGTGTGTACATACTGTATACAAATGAGTATGTAAATTTATGTTTCATTTATTCTTTCAGAAGTTGTTCTTTGCTTCCTGACTCCTGGAATTATGGAATTATTGTTACTATAGACTTGTACATCTGTTGGTTTAAATGGCCTAATTATCATAACTTGCTTTCATCTGTTTAGGCAATGTAAAAGTTGGAGTTATGCATTATTTTACATTGTATATGTGTTTGTAAAATGCAAATGTCTATGATCTTTCATATAATATGTAATATATTATTATCACAATATAGTATTATAATATAAAATAGCAAATAATGAAATGATTAAAATGGGGGGGGGAGGGAAGCATCCATTCTTTTCTATGTTAGCGCATTATTAAACTAAAAGTGGCAGGTAGATTTTTTTTCTTTTTTTTTTTTTTTAATTTTGATCTACTCTGTAATACCAGGGGAGAAATTCCTGAAACCCGCGCAGATCATTGGTCTCAGGGCCACCACTCCACCATTTATTGGGTAGTGATGTTTGTCTATAAACAAAGTATTTGATTTGTTGAGGTATGTTTCTCCTGGCATTGCCCAAAACTGCTCCCTCACAGATTTATACAGCACAAGAATGAAAATAACAGGCAAGCAATGAATGATAAAAAGAAAAAAATGAGGATTGTAACATAATGATAATAGTAATAAACAGAAATAAAAAGTATATACTGTAAATTGTATATGAAAGAATAATATTTCATAAGTAGGCATTTTTTGAGTCTAAAGCTTGTTAAATACACATAGCACAGTGATGCACTGAATATTATTGATCTTCACTCCTGCCTACAATGTCTAAATTTTAAGGGCCTTTGTTGAAAAATTAAGCTCTAGAATTGTTTAAATTTAAGGAGCTGCAACCTTCAACACAAGCTGTTGCCTTTATAAGTCCCTATGAATATCCCATGCCCTTAGCAAAAACAGGAAGAATCCTAAATTCTGGAATGATTGACAGGTATAGACAGAGCTTGGATTTCTCTTGCCTATTGTAAATACCACCTTGAGATAAGATGCAGTGCATCCGGAAAGTATTCACAGCGCGTCATTCATTTTTTTCCTCAGAATTCTACCCAAAGCACCTCATAATGACAACATGAAAAAAGTTTACTTGAGGTTTTTGCAAATGTATTAAAAATAAAGAAACTGAGAAATCACATGTACATAAGTATTCACAGCCTTTGCTCAATACTTGGTCGATGCACCTTTGGCAGCAATTACAGCCTCAAGTCTTTTTGAATATGATGCCACAAGCTTGACACACCTATCCTTGGCCAGTTTCACCATTCCTCTTTGCAGCACCTCTCAAGCTCCATCAGGTTGGATGGGAAGCGTCGGTGCACAGCCATTTTAAGATCTCTCCAGAGATGTTCAATCGGATTCAAGTCTGGGCTCTGGCTGGGCCACTCAAGGACACTCACAGTGTTATCCTGAAGCCACTCCTTTGATATCTTGACTGTGTGCTTAGGGTCGTTGTCCTGCTGAAAGATGAACCGTCGCCCAGTCTGAGGTCAAGAGCGCTCTGGAGCAGGTTTTCATCCAGGGTGTGTCTGTACATTGCTGCAGTCATCTATTACTTTATCCTGACAAGTCTCCCAGTTCCTGCCGCTGAAAAACATCCCCACAGCATGATGCTGCCACCACCATGCTTCACTGTAGGGATGGTATTGGCCTGGTGGTGAGCGGTGCCTGGTTTCCTCCAAACATGACACCTGGCATTCACACCAAAAAGTTCAATCTTTGTCTCATCAGACCATAGAATTTTGTTTTTCATGGTCTGAGAGTCCTTCAGGTGCCTTTTGGCAAACTCCAGGCGGGCTGCCATGTGCCTTTTACTAAGGAGTGGCTTCCGTCTGGCCACTGTAACATTACAGGCCTGAGTGGTGGATTGCTGCAGTGATGGTTGTCCTTCTGGAACGTTCTCCTCTCTCTCCACAGAGATTCTCTGGAGCTCTGACAGAGTGACCATCGGGTTCTTGGTCACCTCCCTGACTAAGGCCCTTCTCCCCAGATCGCTCAGTTTAGATGGCCGGCCAGCTCTAGGAAGAGTCCTGGTTGTTTTCGAACTACTTCTACTTACAGATGATGGAGGCCACTGTGCTCATTGGGACCTTCAAAGCAGCAGAAATTTTTCTGTAACCTTCCCCAGATTTGTGCCTCGAGACAATCCTGTCTCGGAGGTCTACAGTCCATTCCTTTGACTTCATGCTTGGTTTGTGCTCTGACATGAACTGTCAACTGTGGGACATTATATAGACAGGTGTGTGCCTTTCTAAATTATGTCCAATCAACTGAATTTACCATAAGTGGACTCCAATTAAGCTGCAAAAATATCTCAAGGATGATCAGGGAAAACAGGATGCACCTGAGATTAATTTTGAGCTTCATGGCAAAGGCTGTGAATACTTATGTACATGTGCTTTCTCAATTTTTTTATTTTTAATAAATTTGCAAAAATCTCAAGTAAACTTTTTTCACGTTGTCATTATGGGGCGTTGTGTGTAGAATTCTGAGGAAAAAAATTAATTTAATCCATTTTGGAATAAGGCTGTAACATAAAATGTGGAAAAAGTGATACGCTGTGAATACTTTCCGGATGCACTGTATCACCATAATTTTGGAGTCTACCAAACAACTCATTGATAGATACTTCATTGTACCTTGGGAATAATAGGCTGGAGAATGCCTTTTAAGAGAAACTTTCCAAGTAAAAGGGCTTTATATGGCGGTGGTCAGAAAGAAAAGGTTATGTCATTTGATGACAAAAGTTTTGCAGGGTGATCACACTGGCAATAGGGATGTCAAAAGAACAGATACCTTAGATACCAGTCGATACCAGTGTTACAAAAATATAATGGTTCTAACATTTTCAGTATTAGTAGTACTGAATGATATTTGGTACTGGATCCATGCATAATTAAAAGTAGATGACTTACTCCAGAAAAAAACTAATTTTTGAGAAAAATGTAAAGAAGCACCACATTTAACAATGGCTAACAGGGATAATAATAATACAGCACTGCATCTCCACAAGACAGGAGAATTTCAGCATGTGAATGTGGGAATCCTGCTTATTGTTTTTTTAAAAAAAAAAAAAAAGCCAAAACACACATACAGGCTTTTGTTATTACTACTTTTATCCCATTACAGAGTTAATCCATAAATGGCTTCATGAATGCTTTGCATTCATTCTCCGATTGCATCGAACACGTCCACAAATGTGTTTTTAAACATCCATCCTTTATCTAACCGGTTTATATAGTTCAGAGTCGCGAGAGAAATGGTATGGTGGCAGTGCAAACATTCCCAAATTGAGATATATTTGAAAGGTATGAGGGGGACTTAAATGCAGCGAAACAGTTAAACTGCAGGTCTCGTTAATATGTTCTACTGAACTAGTACATAGACTAAACAATAACAAAGCCCCATCAGATAGATAGATATAGAGAGATATATATATATATATATAAACACCTCAACAAAGAGTGTTTTACAGGAGCTTTGAAGTAATGTAAATCTGACAAGCTTGATTTCAATTTGGGCAATTGTATAAAAAAAATTAATAAAACGAGGGGCTGAATTGGAAAATTGAAGTTCCAAGATTTTGTGACATTTAGAAATTGAATCAGTTTGACTCATCTGTTTCTCTTTAGTTTGTTTTTAACCAGATAATGATGCAAATATAAATCTTACAATAGTAAACGTTGAAAATCTAACAGAGGGATTCTCTGACATACTAGATTTTAAAACATGTTGGTACAAAAATAGATTTAAATAAATTCTTTAAAATATCCTGAATTATCATATAATTAACTAATTCAGCAGTACAGACACAATAAAGTTTGAATTTTTATATTTATTAGACAGCATTTTTCAGTTACTGACAAGATAATGTGAGAGAATAAATTCGGTATATGTATATTGTAAGAAGTTGGGTTGTCCCAAGTTGATATCATTCTTTATAAACACCACCCTTTTGTTATACTTGTGGGGTCCCCATGTCCATCACATATTTACGTTTAAGACCTGCATTGTATTTTGATATTTATGAAGGTCAATACTAGTTTACTTAAATGATCATTTTATAACATCTTAATGGGCATACCAGTACTTTAAAGTTGCTGTTACCACTGTGACAGTGTTGTGTAGTGGTTAAGGCTGTGTATGTAAATCCCTGAGATTGTGGGATAAGTCCTCCTACTGGTCACTTCACCTTTTTATGCTCCAACTGGAAAATAACCAAAGGAAATGCAAACCGTTATATCTCAAATGTTGTAAGTCACCTAGGGTAAAGGTTTCAGCCAAAAGTGTAATTGTATTAGCATTTATATATTTTGTAGTCTATTACAGAAAAATGTACAATATTGTTCACTTTATTAATGGAGGTACTTTTAATAAAAAGAGGCTGAATGGGATTTCTTTTTTCAGTGTGGGAAAGATATTGAGTATTATGAAATTTCACTGGTACTGGTACTAAATAATAAACTTCTGATATCTTGTCATTCCTAATTGTAGAGCTTGTAGTATACTGTGCTTTTTGGAGAGCCCTCCACTTAATATCAAAGCTGCAGTGAGAGAGAGTCTCAATATTAGACTTCGACTAATATTACTGTATTACTGTAATCTTAAGTTTATTAACATTAAATGCATGTACTGTATGTCATCCGTCCATAAATCTCCAAAACTTGCTTATTTCACCTGTGTACATAGTGTGGTTATATGTGTGAGTATACCAGGAGACAGAGTGGCCTCCAACCCAGAATTAGTTCCTGATTTATCCCGTTTTCTAAGAGTAGTTGTTGTTATATTCTTTAAATTCTGCAGTTTTAACAGATTAAAAAAATGTCTGACCAAATATATTTATAAAAAGTTATTAGTACAGTGCATCTTCTGTACAGTCATGTTATTATGCTATTTGTATTTATAGGAACTATGACAGATATTTTGTCAAAGCCCAGAAGGTGAGACGCCTCATTGCTGAAGATTTTATAAAAGTCTTTAATTCTGGAGTGGATGTGCTGCTGACCCCAACAACACTTAGTGATGCAGCCTGTTACAAAGACTTTATTAAAGAAGACAACAGAACACGTAGTGCCCAGGAAGATATTTTCACTCAATCTGCCAACATGGCAGGTAAGCATGTGTAGCAGTAGCACTAATACTGTGGTATACCGAATTTTATCATAGTGATATAGGTTAAATCCCGTTTTAGCAAATACCTGAGTATCAATTTTCAGAATAATGAACACTTTTTGTTGGCCTTGGCAAACATTCATAGAACATCATGTTAAACAAATCTCATTTTAAAGAATGTAAATCTCAGTATAACAAACATTTTTTGACCAAAAATGGCCACTGATAATGATAATGCGATGGAAAAACTACTTAATACTTTTCCTACACTTTCTGCGTCAAGTCTCAGGAACCCTGCAACAGGTTGTCTCAAAGAGAGATGGTCTATTGCGAAATTTCCGGTCTCAGGCAGTCTCTGCGAGAGTGTAGTTGCAACATCATACACATAGTCAAATTCGGCGTCAGTGCTCCACCGAGCATCCACGTGGGTAGTTTTGTTGTGTGCGGATACCATACTGCTGAAGTTTCATAGTGCTTCTCAAAGTTTACTTTGAGATGAACAAAAAAAAGTTGGAAAGGGAATCAGTTTACGCTGAAAGAAAAATGAACAGTCCTGGAAAAAGTTGATTCCGAAACAAAGTAAAACAAAGTGCCGTCTTTGTCTTTATTTAATGTCTCGTTTTCATTAATGTATTGTCATACCTGTATTTCTATTTAAAAAAAGAAAAAAAAAGTTACATCTAAAGTCTCATTTTCAAATAAAATATTTTTTGCAGTTTACAAAGTGCTGTTTTTTTTTATAGAGGTATTGTCATACTTCGGTCACAGGGTTGCATGAGAGACAGGTTTTCCAGGAATATGCAGGTACTTTATTACTGTATAGAGAAGGCAGGTACAGCCTCAAGACTTCATTCAGAATAGGAGATGCAGCACAGGCGATCATTCTGCTTTAGCTCCTATCTTCAGATTAGTAAAACACAAGCGGCTCAGAATCAAAGCTGTGGCAGACATAGTCTGAAGAAGACAGATCAGAAGAGTGTGAGGAAGAGCAGATTAAAAGTCGGTGTTAAATGTTAAACATTTTGCAACAACCACGGTATGTGGTAACCCTGATCCAGTAGAAGACGACCCATTGCTTTGACCTTGGTTTACTGTTTACCGGAAGCAGCAGAGCAGCTACAGAGCTGTCCTTGTGCCGCTGCCGTTAGACATGGCAAATCACAGGCAGCCTCAGTCACAATACTAAACATATTTTTGAAATAACAAAATATTTTTATGGTCCCATGAATTTTCTTATAATAGGATACCACCTATAATTTGATCGTTGTATTTCCTTTAATTTTATGAAATGTATATGATTTGTGTTCATGTTCACCTTACATATAGTCTATGACCCAGTCACGACTATAAATGTAAGCTGAAGCTTTCCAAATTATTTTTTAATGCTTTAAGTATTTTTTATTACAAAATAGGCAAGCTGAAATTAAAAGTTCACCATTCGGAGGAAATTTAAATTACCATCATATTGAAAAATCTTCCATTCAAATTCTGAGCGGCCAGCAAGCACTTAAATGATGCCAAGCCTACTATCAAAGCTGTCATTCCCGTAGTTAAGGTGCTAAACTTTCAGAGTTCTAAGGAAAATATTAGTAATGGGCTGGGATTTCAGTTTCCCCAAACAACTGAAATAAGTAATGCGTGTGAATGAATTGTAACATACAGTGCCATTTATTGGGTGTAAATGGATATTCTTTATATGATTGTCATCTAAAATTACGAATTTATCATTTTATGAATGACCCTATTTCTCTTACTCCATCTTATTTCTTAACCACAGGTCTCCCAGCTGTTAGTATTCCTGTTGCATTGTCGGCAAGAAACCTTCCTGTAAGTCTTCAGTTAATTGGACAAAGATTCAGAGAAGTGGACCTGTTAACTATAGCCAAATGGTTTGAGCAGCAAGTTAATTTTGAGGCTATTGATCTTCAGATATCAGATAACATAGAAAAACTGCCAAAAAAGAAAACTGCTTCTACTGCCTGATGTCTTTAGCTTAATGTATTGTTTGAAATTACTCTAGGAACAATATTCTGTTGGCACTATCATGTACATTTTGTAAATAAATTGATTTTAAAAAATGTCTTACAATTAGTATGTGTATGTAATAAAACTTTTACTTAAAATAGATTGTGTGCTGTTTTTGTACTATGTCCATGGTTATAAAAACAAAAAAGTATTTTTTTTTGTTACTTGGCACATTTCTGTGGTGAACACCAAGGTGCTTTGGAATTTGGGCATGGTACGGTTTTTCTCGTGTATATTTTTATCTGGCTTAAGTAACACCTTGGATCACACACTGAGTGAGAGACAGGGATTAAACAGACACCTTGTAGTATTCATTTCAATTTATTAGGTCTTAAGGTACACTATTCAAATAATTATAAGCTGCATGCAGAACTTTTCGAATGAAGCTGTGTCTTTCACCTAAACATTTTCTTATTTTAATACCATATAACATCACTACAAGCCTTTGATTGCACTTAACAAAATCTAATCTGATTATATTTGTTTCACCCACCATGGATTCAAACCTGTTTCCATGTTTCTCTGCCCAGGTCCATAGTGATATAGTGAGCAACATGGTCTTAACATGTGCACTAACCTAGTTAAGTAGATATCTGTGCCTACTTACTACATTACCTGTGATGCATTTGCAGTGTTCTCGATATAATCTGCTCACAAAATAACAATTTGCAAAATAAACTATTTTAAAATACTGAAACCCAGAATTGATCTCCCCCTTTTATTTTGCTATGTAGTTACCCCCACATTTTTATATCAAACCCTAATACTCCACACTTGTAGCCTTGACACAGATTGTACGCATGCATGCCACAAAATGCTGAGTGAAACAATATCTTCTGCATTTGAAGCAGTTGCCACCATTGTGCATGTTTTGTTTTACAGTGATTAAGCTCTAGAATACAATCCACAAGTGGAGGTTAAAATCTTTATTTCTGTGAAATACAGGAGAACAGTGCAAATCAAGTACTGTAATAGAATGTTTGCTTTCTTTATTTCTGGTGTATATCAGTTTTAAAGTGATACAATACTGGGGAATTTTAACATGTAATGTACACTTGTTTGTCAATTACCCTACGTTTCCTCCCAAGCAGTGATGGGTGGTTAATTTGGTCCCAGTATGAAAAAATTTGAATGTGTGCACAAATGTGCCCAGCAAGGAAGTGTTGCCAGGATGGGCACTGTGCCTTGTGACCCTGAACTAAATAAGTTTTCTTATTTTTGCACACTCACTTATACTAGGTCAGTTTAGAGTGGCATGTTAAAATAACATAACGTGCTAGCCTTTGGGGGAAATAGTAGGGAAGTGAGAGTAGCCAAAGTTTAAACTTTTAGCATTTCACCTGTTCAGAGTTTCTCTGTGTTTGTGTAGATATCCTTTGGAGATCCAACACTAATGGACCTGGTATGACAGAGCATGAATGTGTATAGGGTTTGTTTTTGTGTTATACCAGGTATGTCAATGAAGATTGTCCAAGTATAAAGAGTTGAATTTATATATGGATAAATGAAATACATTCCATCATTACTCATTTTGTATACTTCTATAACAGTGGTTTTCAAATTCAGTCTTGGGGCAATCCCATGGCTGCAGTGTTTTTTCCAAACATTTTCACAATCTTTGAATGATTCTTCCTTTTAATTTTTCTAATTGTTTAATAGAGTGTCTTTTTATTTTCTTATTCTGACATATGTTGTGTTTTTTTGTCAAAATTTTAAATGCTTACATTTCCTT
The DNA here is from genome assembly GCF_016835505.1 of Polypterus senegalus. Classification (NCBI taxonomy): domain Eukaryota; kingdom Metazoa; phylum Chordata; class Cladistia; order Polypteriformes; family Polypteridae; genus Polypterus; species Polypterus senegalus. Next base: position 123,495,487 of record NC_053156.1, read on the forward strand.
TGCATTTTCTTTTTAATTCACCCTGATGCAGGTTTTAGGGTGGTTAAACAAAGCACCCTTTTCTGGCTAATGCCATTATTGAAGGGCAGAAGTAATAGAATGCATTACCACATTTAGTGTATTATTTATTGCTTATAGGTTATGACAAATATGTTCTGAGATTTGTCAGGTAACGAAGACATAACTTTCAAGGTAATGTTGTTATACTCATGATGCCAGAGAATGGTGGCATTTTGTTTGTTTATTAGTACATGTAAGAATTTCACTGTGCTATGTATGTTTGACAAATAATTACCCTATACATTTAAATACTGCAGCTTGCTTCATAAATTGTGTCCAAATGCTGACAATAAATGCCAAAGGGGAGTGATTACACTTAAAGGATAAGTTTGGTATTTTTCAAGACGAAGTTATTTATTCACAAATATATACATTTGTGATCCAAATTCCAGTATTTTCTAGAAATTGATTGAAGGATGAATTACTTAAAATTTTTTGTAAGCCTGAAAATAATAAATCGGTTAAAAGTAAGAATGACACAACATTTGTGCAATCTACTATACACTAATAAAAAATACAGACGTGCAACAAACAATGTTGATGAAAAAAACAAATAAATATACACTCCATTGTTTGTTTGTTTGGTTTTTTTTTCTTTAAATCTACTAAATGTTTCTTATGTTGTGCTAGTTCATGGCTCTTCTCTGCAAAAATTGTGGCCTGCAAAAACAGGACTTGAAGCCATGTCTTCTCAAGTTCATGCATCCTGTTTCTCACTTCCACATTTACATTTTGATATTCTCATCTGGAAAATCTTGTAGTCCACCAAATAAAGCTTTAACAGCAACAGGCTAACTTTCCCCTAAAATTTCAGTTCAGTTTTACAAATGTAATATGACAACAGTAAAGTGTATATAACCATAGAATGTAAAAGTAAATAAGCTCACACATCACATTTATAAGCAATAATTCAGATGAAGTATCTTTGGTTGAAATGTTAACCACAGCTGAAACCAGTTCAGCTGACAGACATAGTCATCAACGCACATGGGCACATTTATTTTACAACTGACAGCAGCCATCAGAGTTAACCGAGAAAAGCTCCATTAACATGGAACGAACAGGGAGAAGGCATGTTAGCCCTGACATGGCATTGGAGGTCAAGCACTGTAAGATCTAGGCTACCAAATGGAGCATGAAGTAAATAAACATAGGTAAATGAATCCATCTTTGTTTGATAAATATGAGAGTTTAGTTTCAGTCTGTTCAGCTGAATTAACATGATTTTCTTTTCAAAGGAATATTTTTCATTTTCCTCTGCAGAATGTGCATAGCATTATTTAAAATGGCATCAGAATGGACTGTGTAAGTCGTTGCTTGTTTCTTCACTTCATCAGGAAACCAAAGCTATTTTCAGATGACAATGTAAGGTAAGTTCTAAGAACAGCCATACTCCTATTGTACAGTGTATATTCTACAGTTAATTTTTTAAAGTTAGTGGGTACACACCTTTCTGATTACACTGGTCCACAAATATATTTTTTGTTTGCTACTGGGAACTTCAGACAGCACTCTTAAGTTTTTTACACTGATCTCATATATGAAATTAGAATTAAGCTAGCACGTCAGATTTTTGAGATGCACATCATTGCTTTTTTGACACTTTTCAATATCAATACAATATCTAGAGTTTGAACTCTGTCCCACCAAAGTTGTTTGAATCTGTTTATTCTGAAAACAAACCAGAAGACAATACCAGAGACACTTCAAAACATGTTTATGTCAATTTACCTCAATATAAAAGAGAGGTCAGTGTGCTCAAAATTGTCTGAGGCAATTGCTTTTGCGCTTGTACTGGACATCCTTCTCTCTTTGCATGAACCAACAGTAGTCACTCATCATGCTCGGAGTGAATTTTTCCCCCGATATCAGTTTTCCATCACCTTTATATCTTGATGACATCGTTCCCCATGCTCATCGCTGACATCGCTTAGATTTGGTGGAAAAAAGTCGAGATGAGAATGTAAAAAATGCGTCTTCAGTGACATTCTGGCTCCCGTAACCTATTATACTTTCATATTCTCCACAAGCTCAGCATAATTCTCTGCTCTGTGACTGTCAAGAAATTCTGAACAGCCTGCACGAATGAAGGTGCTGATTCAGTGGGATTCAGTTTCCTTTTGAACTCATTGTCAAGCATCAGTTCACGGATTTCAGGGCCAACAAAAACACCTTCCTTAATTTTGTTTTCACTTTTCTCAAGACCAAACTTCTTTCTTAAATGCTGAAAACGCATTGCCTATACTGTCCAGTCACCCTGGTTAAGACTTGGAACATCATAACTAAAAAATGGGACATGCTGGACGAAAACGGTTTTCAGATTTGGAGTCAGCAAGTGAAATCTGTTAGGTGAAAGAATCCTAGTAGCAAAATGTTTGTTGACCAGTGTTATGTTTCAAGAATTCATGTAGTTTAATCATCTTTTTTTCAGGGTACCTTTTAATCTAAACAATTTTCATTTATTTTTTTATGTGTATTTTTGCATGTACACTGCACTCACAATTTAATAGTTTGATCTAGTGTGCTATGGATGTTTTGACATGCATGCAGTTTTTGTCGACCGCTTATAAAAGGCACATGGCAAACAGTAGATTTTGCTGGGTGTGGCTTATGATTTTTGAAAGAAAAAGGAACAAAGACCTTTGTTTGGAAAACATGAAAGGGAAAGGAAAATTGTGCTTATTTTAAAACTGAAAGAAAAAAAGAAGTACATTTTGTTTTGTGTTTGATAAAGGCTTATGGAGTTTAAATATGTGGTTGTTTAAGTTGAGAGACTGGTTGGATTTAAGAAGTTTCTGACTGAACTGTAGTTTACCTGGCGTAGAGGTTTTGTGTTGTCAATCCATCTGGGTGACCTGGGAACTAAGCCAGCTGCAGCAACTTAAATCCTCTTTATTAAAGCGTTTATGGTTCCAACCCTGATTTTCTTAGTAAAGAATAATGGTAGTTGGGATTTTAAATAATTTACTATTTGCGAAACCCATTTTGCTGAACAATTGACCTTTTTGCTTAGTATTTAGTCTGGTGCCTAGAGTAAAATAAGTGACCCAAGGTGTGAACGAAAAATGACAATGACCAAGTAAGTGTTTGTATAGCGGTGATGCTTGATTGATAGTGTACATCTCAAGATTATTGCCACAGTATATTCAAGTAGTTCTTTATTTTTGTACTGTATTTGTTCTCCCTGAAGGCAGGTTCAAGCTTTTTTTTTTTTTTTTTCTTTCATTCAAATCTTTATATGCTTTGACTCTTCTGTTTTATTTTATACTTTAACAAGATTGTACTTTATTATGCAAGATATTTATTACAGTTCTTATAGTCGATTTCTTCTAGCAGTGACGAAAAGCTTTCCAAGTCAGCCTTTATCCTTTTATATTAAAATATCATTGCAAAAATGATTCCTAATCCTTGCAGCACTATTTCACATCTTATTGTGTTGCAATGTTTTATGTTAATATGCACTCCGCACCAAAAAATATATGTTGTAACAAAGGTTCAATTGCCGCGCAAAGCAGCATATAGAACAAGTAAGTTGATTATTATAAATTATTTCAAACTAGCCGAAGCCCGGCATAGCATAGCATAGGTGTAAGAGTAGGAACGGAAAACGATGAGAAAGGAATTCAGTATAACAAAGGCTTAGGAAACCACCACCGCATTATAACGAAAATAGCAAGGAGCGAAACCAATGCCAATGGTCGAGAGAGTACCTTCCTGTAGCAGGCTACGGAAAACATAGACATGTTAAGATAGACGCCGCATTCACTGTGTTACCCAGCCGACACGATAAGTCAGCGCGTCCGCACTATTGCGAGTGGTAAAAGTGCTATTTAAACTAATACAGGTAGACGTGGAAACCGGGTTTTCTGATGAAAAAACAATAACGTTTTAAACAGTATTGTTTACATACAACAGATTTTGGCAAATCGTTTACATGCAATTATTTATCTATACTAATAAAGGCAAAGCCCTCACTCACTCACTCACTCACTCACTAATTCTCCAACTTCCCGTGTGGGTGGAAGGCTGAAATTTGGCAGGTTCATTCCTTACAGCTTCCTTACAAAAGTTGGGCAGGTTTTATATCGAAATTCTACGCGTAATGGTCATAACTGGAAGCTGTTTTTCTCCATTTACTGTAATGGAGATGAGCTTCAACGCCGTGGGGGAGTTTAGTGTGACATCATCACGCCTCCCACGTAATCACGCAGTACATAGAAAACCAGGAAGACCTCAAAAGCGCTGAAGAAAACATGCATTATATAATTGAGAAGGCAGCGAAACAATAAGAAGCGGCGAGTGACATATACAACCATATTCATGAGTTCTGCTACTTGAAACAAAGCACGATGTAAACCTACACTTTAAATTAAGTTCATAGACAGGCTGCGCTGGCGTTTGTAATTTAGTGCCTGCCCATATAAGGCCGTCCGTCAGCGGCAATCAATAGCAAACTCCACTAAATATTCACGGGTGAAGGACTGTGCTTATGAGAGGAAGATGAGATGGTCAGGGTGGTGTTTGACACAAACTCAGCTAAACTGCGAGAGAAAGTTTTAAGTGCCAGGACTAAGGTAACATTAAATACAGCCATGGACATAGCGAGATGGCACCAGCACAGCTGGGAACCTTCGATGCATGTACACGAGTGGCTCACGTGAACTGGCGCAGTGCACAGATAAAAGCAACAGTTCCAAAGAGCTGAACAAAACCGAATTACACAATTGAAAAGGCAGCAAAAATATGAAGCGCCTGATACATACAAGCATATTCATAAATCCAGCTACTGGAAACAAAGCACACGTGGAAAAAGTCAATGTCCGCTAAAGGAAGACAGTGTAAAAAACCCGTGCATGCAGTGTGTCAGGTCTCAGATAAAGAAGAAGACGAGCTGTTTATTGATGCAGTAAGAAACGAATCGATGAATGAAACCTGTCATCTTTACAGCGATTGACAAACACGGAATGTAACTTGAACACAACACATCCTACAAATACAAACCTGATTGAAAGAAATAATGATAATCAAATCCTTGATGACAGCAACACTCAGTAACACTCACAAAACAAATACTGTATATTGACAGTCATGTTACGTTATTTTTAAAATGTTCCCTTTTCTTTTCTAGCTTTTTAACACACTACTTCTCGCTGCGATACGCGGGTATATATATATGTATATATATATCCCGATCTACATACTCGAATAATGGATACTTTATTAGCCATCAATGATTGTTTTGGTAAAGCCATACTCAGTGTATTCATTAGATGAGCGGTAAAAAGTAAGAGCGAGGGAGGATGACTTATTGAGGCATGCAGGCTGTAGTGCGTCAACTCTATCTGAATTGCGATCACATTTGAAAAATATATCTTTTCAAGTTCTATTTAGTCCATATGTGTCAAACTCAAGGGCGCGGGCCACATCCGCCCAGCGTAATTATATCCGCCCGAGATCATTTTATATACTGTATTATTGTTATTAATGGCCGGGTATATGAAGCGCTGGTAACACAATAAACTACAGATCCCATAATGCAGCGCTTCAGCTGCCTTGCCAACACTTACGCGTTAATCAAGTCTACTTATGATGCTGCAAGTTATTGCGAAGCTAGCTCACACGATGCTGAAGAGAAAAGTTGATTCTGAAAATAGAGCCTTTAAAACCGATGGGAGGCTGAGTATATGTTTACTGAACCCGTGTGTCTCATTTGTGGAGCTAATGTGGCTGTAATTACAGAATTTAATCTAAGACGGCACTATGAGACAAAACATCAGGGTAACCTGAATGCAATGCTGAAGATACAGAAAGCAGAAGAATTAAATAAGAATCTGACACTTCAGCGGACGTTTTACCCGTGCACAATCACAAAGTGATTTCAAGTGAAGCTGCTTTTATGGGAGACACAAATGCACCAGTGCACTTTCCCTGTTGCCAAGTAATGTTAAACCAAGTCGTCACTACGGTGTTCCCAAATCGCACTTTGCTGATAAACTGGCGCACTGAGTTTGCACGGCGCTTTGGTGACTTTGAAGAACAAAAAGTCCGTCTACATGCGGCTCGAACCTTGTGCATGTTTGGTAGCACATATCTGTGTGAGAAGCTCTTCTCAGTGATAAAGACTAACAAAACAGCACACAGGAGTCGCCTCACTGATGAGCACCTGCAATCCATCCTGAGAATCTCCACAACACAGAACCTCACACCAAACAGAAACGAACTTGTGCCAAAAAGATGCCAGGCGTCCAGCTCTAAAATGACATATGAGCAAAGACAACTGAATGATTTGATTTGTTATTGCTGAAAGGAACACATTTTATTTATATTTCCAGGTTTTGTTATGCAGCATGTTCATATTTGAATTTGTATAATTTTGACAGGATATATTTTTATGGAGAGCAAAATCTTTTGGGATATTTAAAATCTAAGTTTATTTTTATATAAAATTACATAAGAGTAAAGAAATTTGAATGTTTGTTCTTTTAACGTTTACTTTATTTCTAACTTGTATAATTTAGACAGGATATATTTTTATGGAGAGCAAAATATTATAAGTTGTTTAAGGTTTGAGTTGATTTATTCAGGAATAATATTCCTGTCTGTTTTACCATTCCTACCAAAGATATTTCTGTCGACTAAATAAAAATTCCTTCTATTTAAAATTTAAATAGAACTTGAACAAATCTGATAGTTCATAATATCCACGCAGACTTGCACGTAAGAGCGGGGTTATCCGTTTTAACAAGCAGCGTATTGCACTGATCTGAAATAGCTGTGTGTGTATATATGTAGATATGTATGTATATGTATATATATGTTTATATATGTGTGTGTGTATGTATATATATATATATATATATATGTATTTGTGTGTATATATGTGTGTGTATGTATATGTATGTGTGTATGTATATACTCACTCACTCACTCACTCACTCACTCACTGACTCATCACTAATTCTCCAACTTCCCGTGTGGGTGGAAGGCTGAAATTTGGCAGGTTCATTCCTTACAGCTTCCTTACAAAAGTTGGGCAGGTTTTATATCAAATTCTACGCGTAATGGTCATAACTGGAAGCAGTTTTTCTCCATTTACTGTAATGGAGATGAGCTTCAACGCCGTGCCGAGTTTCGTGTGACATCATCAGATCCCACTGTAATGGTATTCTATCTGTCATCCCACAAAAACGTATCCATCGCTTACAATTTATTCAAAATTCTGCTGCCAGGATAATAACCTGCTGTTCTAAATCCACTGAACATACTACACCTATTCTCTCTCAACTTCACTGGCTCCCTGTTAACTACAGAATACAATACTAAATACCGCTCTTAACATTTAAAGCTCTCCACAACCTCACTGATCTCCTACAGACTCACTCGTCTCGCTCACTCTGATGTGTGGTACAGAAAGTACAGCTGTAGATGAGAATCAGACTGTGCTATGGGAGCTCGAGGGTCTCTCATAGAGCTCCTCAACTCGGGAATTCTCTTCTCTGTCATATATACATCAGCTCGATTCGATAACACATTTTTAAAACTACCCTCAAATCTTATCTTTTCAAACTGGCATACCAATTGTGAATTTTGCACTGTTACTGCCAGTTATCTTTGTTTGCTAATTATTACTGTTTGTTTGAGAGCGACGGTGGACATGGAAGTAGGATTAGAAATGGTGGGCGGGGTTCTGTTTTGCGTATCCCATGGTCTTAGAGTAGGTGGGCGGGGCTCTGTGAGTTGGCAGGTGTGGCTCTCTGTCTTGCGTGTGCTCGCTGTCTTGCATGCCCTTAGTGAATTATATACAGTATAGATAATTATAAATCCGAAACTAGACAATAAAGCAATTCACTGGCCTGTAGCCGAGGCACATGTGTCCTATTAAAAGTGAGCGTAACCACCAAGGTTAAGTGTGCGTAACAACTGGTTCGTATTGGGTATGGTGCTATGGCTGGCATCCTAGAAGTGTCGGGTACATTGAAACTAAAACCAAAGAATCAATGCATTAAAGTAATCTTTATAAGTCTAATGTAAAATTAAAAATCAAGAAGTCACATCATATGTGAGACAATAGGGATCAAGGAAATGGCTAACTACAGCTGTTTATATAGCCTAAGATAATGTCAGGCTCCAGAAGTTAAATCAGATCTTGAAAAATGGGTATAAGTATTATCGGGGAAAAAGGTTTACAGGGCCCTGAAATAAAAAAACGAGGAGAGTTTCTAATTGCATCAAAATGTCATCTGATGACCATATTATTTATTTAGCTCCTTCAAAATATTTTTATGGCTACAAGGATGCAAGACAAAAATTCCTGGATGCTGACATAGCAGTGGCTTAGCTTAGTGGGGGTTGCTCAGTCATGTCAGTGACCTTTTGTACAGAATACATTGACTGTAAGTTGATCCTCGGGCCTTAGCTGTCCTTTTGCATACAGACCATGAAGATTGACAATCGAATAGCCAGTTTCTTGCATGCACAGTTTACCTGTCATTCCTGTAGTCTGAAGGAGCAGGATGTAGGTGGAGAGATTTCCACTCCTGTTACTGATTTAAAGCCATTGTTTTCCTGGGTTTTTGGTAAACATTCCAGAGTGCTTGGGTTTGTTTTAGCTTCTGTGATGCAGGAATGCTATTGTGTGCATTGCATGCAGTTGAATCTGCATGTAGTATAAGCTGGGGTATTTATGCATGATGTTAAGTCCCTGTTTTTGCAATTGGAAAAGTGTAAGTACCATAGAGTAATTATATTATTGTATTCTCAAGTGCAAAAGGCACTTTGATGCACACTAGGTGAAATGTCCACTATATTATTTATACACAGTACTTAAGTCTAAGTAGAAATTTGCTAAAGTAAACCCTGTCTGTCCTGCTGGATGTTCCAAAATATACCTTGAACTTGTTTAGGTGGTTTTTGCCTCATCTGTTTGTCAACTGCCAAAATTTGTATCCCTTACTTATTCGCAAGAAATTTTCTAATTGCTATTTCCGTCAGCAATGTAAAAATGTTCTCTTGCGTCTTATCCTGTTTTACCTTCTACTGACCTCTTGGCAGCAAGACAACAACCTTTTGTGTAAAACCCATACTTCCCAAATGAACTTTAGAAAAACAGAGACATGGCAGCTCTGCCTTCATTTTTGCAGATCTGAGTATGTGCATCCCAGTAGCCAGCTAGTCGGGGGGGGGGGGGGGGAAAGCCTATAAAGAGAAGATAAAGATAAAATGCATGGAGAGGTGAATCAAACGAGCACACAGAGGAGAATAAGGGAAGGGAAGCTAAGCAAAATTGTAATGAGCTCACTCTCTCTCTCTCTCTCTCTTTCAAGCTAATTTTTCCCCACAAATATGATCAAGCTGGATGAATACAGAAACTGTCTTCTGAACTGATGTCTAGCATCTCATGTCACACGTCCTATTAGAAGGGCTTGCCTGATAACAAGGGTAAGTTTGAATGCCTATCTGGTTAATTGCTTAAGGCACTGGAGTTTGAATCTCTCATTTGCCAGTTAAGTTTCAGTATCTGTCTTACTGTGTGATCCTTAGCAAATCACCTGGCTGTGCTTGTCCCGATAATGTCATCACGTTGGATAGATATCGGTCAAATATAATAATAACAGTAATAGTAAATGCTTGTGAGCATTCATAAAGGAGACTTTTTCTATGGGAATTTGCAATGGACCAGTAACCTCTTTGTGCATAGTGGACAGCTATCAGTGGGTTCATGAGTAAAGAGAACTCAAAAGCGTAGGTGTATTCATCCCTGTAAAAAGTTGCCATGTTGATAAAATGTTAGAATTTCTACATGGTGAGACTGAAATGTATGCAAATACCCTTAAAAGTCTACACTGTACACTTTAGTCATATCTGAATTGATGTGTAATTTAAAAATGTGGAGCAGAGGGGTAAATCAAGAAAAAATGGGTGTTTGTCCCAGACATTATGGAGGGGACTGTAAATGACAGGTTGAGTGCAGACAGGCATGTGCAAAAGCAGCAGTGTGAGGGTCGCATACAGAATTCTAGGAGCTGTCCTGCCCCCCTTGCCTGACTTCTAAAGGAACTTTTCTGGCTTTTAAGCGCAGTAATTATAAAAGTAGTGTGAGGAATAGTGTGTTCAATGGGAGTGAAACATGGCCAATGAAACTGAAACATGAAGCACAACTGGAAGGAACAGAAATGCAAATGATAAGGTAGATGTGTGGAGTGGAACATTGAGAAGAAAACAAATTCTGACTCAAGAGAATCTTTGTGGGGAGGTGATAGTATTTGTGCTAAAGAGAAACATACTAAGGTGGTTTGGACATGTGGGACAAAAGGTGGAGGATGATCAGATTAAGAGGTGTGCAATAAGATGGAGCTGAAGGGGATGCAGGCCAAAGAAGGGATAGTTGGCAGAGGTGGCAGGAAACATTAGAAGCATGGGGTTTTACCCATAAGGATTCCCAAAACTATAAACAAGTGAATGAAAAAGATTTTGAGTAAACCCAGGAGTTAGCAGTTAAATCAGTATTGATTTACCTGTAATCCTCTGTCCTTATTTGTTTTTTGAAGAATAATAACACCATTTTTTGTAGACTCTGTTGACATTTCTTTGTATGTTAAGGAATGTTAGATGCCCCGTCTTGTTAGGATGGGTACAGCTTGCCAGAATGGTATACAGTACATACAGTAATAGAAACACTTGGACAGTTCTTTGTATTGGGCATCAAGCAGAATTGACCTTTGCAATGCTTTACTCTCTGGCACTCCGAATTCCTGGACAATTAAACCAACTTTATACAGGAAATGTCATGATAAATGTAGGAGGGTATAGCCAGTTGTCTTCACTCTCAGTTCTACATAATTTCCAGCTAGTTTAGCACTAAATTCAGGATCTTTCTTTTAACTTAAAAAGCTGCGAATGGTTAATTACCTTGAGTAATTACTAGTGCGGATGCAGTATATGTTTATGATACGACATGACTCTGCACAGGATTAAGCAGGTTCAGTAGTTATTGGATACATTCATGAGTGACATACACCAATCAGCCACAACATAAAAACCACCTGCCTAATGTGCAGGTCCCCCTCATGGCACCAAAACGGCTCTGACCCATTGAGGCACAGACTCCACAAAACCTCTGAAGATGTCATGGTGGTATATACTACAGGACCTTAGCAACAGATCCTGTGATGTCCTGTAAGTTGCAAGGGTTCTCTCTAAGGATTAGACTTGTTTTTCCAGCACATCCCATCCCATCTTGTTTGGATTGCAGTCTTGGGAGTTTGGTGGCCAAGTCAACACCCTTGAACTCTTTGTCATATTGCTTTAACCATTCCTGAACAATTTTTGCAGTCCAGCAGAGCAAAATATCCCGCTGAGAAGGCTACTGCCATCAAGGAAAACCACTGCTCATGAAGGGATGTATGTGGTCTGCAACAGTCTTTAGGTAGGTGGTACATGTAAAAGTAACCGCCACATTAATGCCAGGACACAAAGTTTCCCAAGAAGCTCCCTGTTCAGGTTAATGAGATTCTCCTGCTTTCTGTCTTTCATTTCCAAAATCCTGTGAGTCACCTAGTACTTTTATAGTAACTTTTATTTGTTTGTCTGCTTGGCTCTCTTTGCCAGTTTCTTAAGTCATAACTTTTTCTCTCTCTCTCTCTCTTCTTCATTCCCCATACTTTTCTCTTTCGCAAAACTTAATTTATACTTGCTGCACATAATATATTCATTGCTATAACTACACCATGAAATCAGCACAGTTTAATGCTTCTTCCATTTATTTATTCATTTATTTCATTAGGTTACATTATTTAAACTGTAAATGTTAGTTTAAACATGATCACTAAGTGCAGAATCATTTCATTGTTCTATTTGTGAGTTGCTTATGTGATTCGCTGTACTCTGTACATGAGACCGCATTTACCCTATGAACCTACATTGGACACCAACTAAGAGCCTAAATTCTCAAATAAAGGTGATACTATGTGCATCTCCAGTTGAGTTTTACATGTCAAAGGTAGCTTCCTGGACTCAATGTATCAGGCTACAGGCTCCAAGTAGCACATGTAGTTTCTAGATTTTATGTCTGATACCGTTTCAAAAAAATGACAAATGATAGTCGAGCAGGTATCTTAGTGTCATCCAGAATTCAAGCAGAAAAGCAAAGGCTTCAGAACCCTCAATCAAGGTCTTCAAGAAAATGATAATGGGAAATTAGAGAAACATGAAGATCTGCTGCAAAAACCTAAATCTGATATTTTCTTTCACTATTCTATTGTTAGCTACTTTTTGTATTTTAAAAGACAAACAGGAAACCACTGATGTATCAAGCCAGGAAAAGAGGTAGGTGAACTTTCTAAAATGACTGTCAATATGTTGCTGGAGCGAAACTGTGACCAATAAAGCATGGAGTCCCCTATTGAGCCCAGTGAAGGTTAACGTGCCTAGATGATAATGTGACTTTTTGCTCAATACTTTTAATGTGGCATTTGCTTTATTAGATTCCCATGAACCACATTAAACAGTGGCTTATTACAAAGGATTAGTTTGAACCTTCCATGACAAATGTCTTAAAAATCAGTAGCTTAATCTGCTCAAGTAATCCAAGAATAATTACTATTAATAAACAGGATTATGTCTATTATCAAAAATTCATTCAAATGGATAAATCAATGACAGATATTTGCAAAAGTATTTCAGAAAATACAGATTTGTGGCAGTAACAGTATTGTTCAAGCTCAAGAGTGTCTGTTCAGTTTGACCCATGGACCGAAATGTCAAACCACCCTCTTAAATGAGGCAGATATTACAAACTAAAGCAATTCAGTTAGTTAGCTGGTTCATGTAGGACTGCAGGCACTTGTTCAGAGTGGAAAGGGACATTTAATTATCATAAATGCAGGAGGAGGTGAATCATAATACCTAATGGTAAGGCTAGTGTTTTCCAGGGTTTCATATTACTGTCGGATGAACATCTTTAACATAATATGATTGGTTTTAAGAGTTTTGAGGTCACAAAAAATTCTAAGATGCAACCTTTGATGTAGCAATGCACACAAGACTGATAGGAGTGCTGAAGAAAAATTTCTTGGAGGAGAGTTACATTCTTGAGTTTCATGAATAACATTTTGCAGGGAAACTGGAGTGCCTATTCTGAAGAACTAGAATCATTTCCGAAAACTTTTCCAGCTTTTGCATTATTTTTTTTTGTTCCTACATGAAATTAAAATTGAATCTGTTAAACACAGCCTACCTTATCTGTTGAGAGTTCAACATATTTTCATATTATGCACAAGAGCAATTTTTGTAATAGGTAAAAATTCACTAATTTGTAAACAAATATTTATTCTTTAAGGCTGTCTTAATAGTTGCTTATTTCATACATCATAATTCCTTCCCACTCTAGAGAGCATTCCCAAAAGATTGGAAATGGGGGTATTAGATTAGAATACTGAGGCAAAAAGCTCCCACGCCAACATTTACAGTGTTCAAGCAGAAAGGCTCAGTAATGATCAGGACTACTAATGTCTTAATTACAGTTTTTGGCAAAAATGAGTGCATGAGCTTAGTTCACTTGTATTGCTGATGAACTTCATCCATCCATCCATTATCCAACTGTTATAATATGTTTGTTATAATATTAATATAATGTCGCTATCTCTGTGTACACTGTTATACAGGCAGACCAAGTATGGTACATAGGGGCTCAGCATTTAGAATTGCCAGCCAAGCATTGGATTTGATAGTCAAAGACAACTGGAGGATTGTCAGCCTAAACACGGAATAGTATATTTCTGTCCTCTGTCAGTACAAAATCTTCTTTCCGTGTTGGGAGAATGAGAACCGGCATGTAGTCATTATGCTATTCCTGTATTCAGTCCTTTCCTGCCCTTGTTTGGAGACCAGAGAGGGCCCTGCACGTGGAGTAACCAGTATAGAAGTATGGACCTACTGCCAATACACTTTGAAGCTGTCGGACCTCCGTCCGAAAATCCTCTCAGCGTGGTAACGAAAAATGGCAGCCTACGTAGATCAATACTCCCACCTTGACAAGTCTGTCATCAGCTTCCCGTTTGTAACCGCTTAAACTGTCAGTAAATGTAAGCTAAAGTATATTTTTCTCATGTGATTCTTATACCGCCGTAATCACGATGGGAGGGATATCGCCTTTTCTGTCATATTTCTATCTTTTTCGGTTACTTAACATGCCGCAATTTCAAAAGAACACATTTCCGGAGATCTAATGCCTCCTAAGGAAACACCAACTCACTAAATCCTAACTACAGGGTCACAAGGGGTCTGCTGGAACCAATCCCAGCCAACACAGGGGGCAAGGCAGGAAACAAACCCTGGGCAGGGCACACACACAGCACACACAGTAGGGACAATTTAGGATCGCCAGTGCACCTAACCTGCATGTCTTTGGACTGTGGGAGTAAACCGGAGGAAACCCACACAAACACGGGGAGAACATGCAAACTCCATGCAGGGAGGACCCGGGAGGCAAACCCAGGTCTCCCAACCCACTGCACCACCATGTCGCCCCATGATGAACTTGATGGATGCAATTATATGAAACAGGAATGGCTTTTGCACACATGTTCAATAAATTGTAAAAAGTTCCGGAGTGCTTGACAACTCAATACGTAATAAATAAATTAAAAAAAGTTTGAAAGATGTCATCTTGTGTTTAGAATATGTTTCATTTGACATTATGTTTATCTTCATGTGAATTGCTGATGTGATTTGGTGTTTACCACGGAAAGAAAAATGACTTTGGTACGAGGCACTGGCTCATCTCCTTTTCCTCAGCTGGCAGATTAATCCTAAAATTTCTCTGAAGGTTTTGAAAATGTGATCAAAGATGGGCAGAGATCACTTAATCGCTTTTGTTTTATTATTTATTGTATGATGCATTTTAGGTTCTGACATTTTCTTTCTTGTCTGCCCACGCACTCTCCGGCATGTCTTTATTTGCGTCATTGTCGTACATGACACATTCCAGATGTGATTGTTTTGCACCTTTGCCTAGCAGCAATGAATGTTTCAGTGTTGCTTAGACGCACAGGGAAACCCAGTTATAGCGGTTGATAAAATACGAGCAAGTACTGCAGTTAGGAATAATTATTTTATTATATTTCCCTTTTGTGAATTTCTTCACCATTGAAGAATTTTTTTTTCCCCTTTAATAGGAAATGGGATTTCACTTTTGCGTAACTTCATAGAACAGAATTTTAGTTGTTAAGCGCCGCTGCTTCACTGGTTGCACCCTGATGTTATCTGTGTGGGGTTTGCACTTTCTTTTGTGAAATTCTTGGCAGATTTGATGGCTTAGGCATCAAAAGACCCGCAGAAAGATCTACCATTTGGATATGAAGTGTTTTTTCTTTTTTAAAGATGTTTGTATTTGCTTTTACAGCCTATACAGTAGACGTATTGAGGTATTGTATGTGTCTGCAAGAAGCTGTTTTATGGCAGCTTCTTTAAAGATTATGTGATGGCAAAAGCTCACATTGGAGGTTCTATTCTCTGTTGCAGTATTAAAGAAGCTATAGTATCTTCTTCATTTTCACTCTGCTCACGCTGATAAAGGTCACATTAGGAATATTCTAAGCTGAGTTGTGACCAGGCCACACTATCCTCAGAAATGTCTTACATCATTTTCTGGAGATTTCCCAGATGTTCTCAGGCCAGTTAAGATACAGTATATAATTCTACAGTGTCGCCCGAGTTTGCCCCAAAGTCTTTTCCCACTTTCTATGCCTCTTTTAGAGCTATCAAGGGCCTTCATGTATAGGACAAGGGTCTGGTGAAAAGCAAAAGTGGAACAGATCCAGTGGACTAAAGAACTATGATATGATAAAACTAAAGGCTTTAGGATGTATGACCTAGTGTTTTTTTTTCCATTCGGTCATAACATGCTTGATAATTGTAGAATTGATTTTCCTTCAGAGAATTGGGAGACCTGTGTAATCATTAAGCCCTGTTTATCTTCTGGAGATACTGCTAAGTACACTATTGAAAATAAAAGAGCCATCCATTTTCTGAACGATGCAATATTCGCCAACTTATTGTGGCTGAACTCCTTTCTGCGTTTCTCATCAACATTAAAAGGTTGACAGGTTTTCACAGTCAGGATGTTTGTCCTATAAGAAAACGTGCCCAACCAGACAACAAATATATTGCATGTTCTCCGTTTGTAGGAAATCCTAATTGTTAGTGCTGAAAAACAGTTTACTAGGAATCCACCACCTGAAATGGTCTCCTGATATTTCAAGGTCTGGGATTTTTAAGTTCATGCCTGGCTGGAAACTGATTTCTTCTAGCAGGTGCTGTGAGTTACAGGCTGGAGGCCTGCAATTCTTGTGGGATGTTGTTTTAAAGTTGGAGGCAGAAGTGAGGCTGTTCTGTGTGGGATCAGGCATTCTGAAACTTGTGGAAGTGTATGGCAACAGTGTTAAAAGAAGAAAAATAAAATAATTCCTGCGCAGCCCATTATCACCATTGTGATATTTTTTTTTTTAAATCTGCTGAGGAGGAATGATTAACTGCTATGTGAATCCTCTTCACTTCAAACTCTCAATACTGAGAACTTCATAATGGTCTTACTATGTATGATGTCAGACTAGAGGGTTCCATGAATCTGTTAAATTAAACGTTAAGGACTGCTGTTAGATACAGACTAAAGCTAAACCACCTGAATTTTGTCACTTTGTATGCAAAATTAAAAATTAAACCGAATTTTCAATAATCTTCTAAGGAAGAATGCATTTACTTTTGCATCCTGAGTAAACAGAAGTAAGTTAATAGAAGATTGTTGCCAAGCAATGGAGTAAAATGGAAAATGAAGGTCCAATCTTTGCACCCTGAGGCTGTGTCTATGGCTATGAGTTCAATAACAAAACTCGTCAGGAGAGCTGATAAAGGCAAACGGTACTGCTGGCTAAAGTCCAGTTCAGAGAGACCGAGGAGGAACAACTTCTCACAGTCCATCTATGCTCTATTGTTAACTCTCTCTCACACTTCAATTGTATTAAGTTTTCTGATGTTACAGCTATTCTGAGTCTACTGACAACAGACTCGGATATTACACTATACAACTTGGAGATACATGAGGTTGTGTAGTGGTGCGGGGATCTTCATTTGATTTTGCTGTTAATAAAACTAAAGAAATAGTCTTTGATCCAAGGTCCATTGGTGATCAAAGTTCAGTTTTTATTAATGGAGAGAGAGTTGAGCAGGTAACAAAATGCAAGTATTTTGGTATTTACTTCAATAGTCAGCCACATTACAGAGTAGCTATTGAATTATTTATTCGTTATTTTATTATAATATGGTTAGGTAATCTGACTGTGACACTTGGATGCCAACTTCAAAATGTGATCAGCAGAGAAGGTAAAATAATTGGCGTACTGCCCCCATGCTCTCTCCAAGAGATTTCAGGGGAGACAGTGAGGAGTCAGGGCCTTAAAATAAGTTTCTGATGACCCCAGGCAAGATATACCAGTTATCAGTCTGTAAGTTGAACAGGTACAGATCCTCATTAGTTCCATTATTAATTAGATTATTAAATAATAAGCAATTTATTTTTGGTGTAATATTTAAGGTGCAGTATTTTTGGTGTAGGGTAGTTGTGTAATATTCTGTGTAAGTGATAATGTATGTGACTGGGACGCATGTCTTCTCTTGAATTTCCAGGACAAATTTCTCTTAAGAGAGACAATAAAGGCTAACCTAACCTTTTGCATATTTTTAATTCTATTAATGATTTTTGATTTTATAAAGTTATGAATTATCTCTTTCTATTCTTCTTTTCTATTCTCAAGGCAAAGTCATAGAAGTTGAGCAACTAAGCATTTCACTGCATATTGTACTGTAAGTATAATCTATATGTCACAAGTTCAAGTTGATTTTATTTGATTTAAAGAAAGATGTACCTTATGGCGCATCGCACTTTGATATTAAGGAGTCTTTTTTTCAGTTGATCAGTAGCAGAAAAGCCAAATGAAATCCACTGTGCACTGTGCATCAATATTGCCTAAGAATGAAATGTAAATCATCCAAGGAGGTAGGCACTTTGGGTTTTATGCAAAAATGTATATTAATATGCTATATCTTATACTGCTGTGGTAAACATTTATGGTTTTTAAATAATTTTTATTTGCATGTGATAACATTCTTGACATATATAGTACTGTTCATTATCGAAAATGTTTGAATTGCTTCATCTCTTGCTGGTAAAATCTAATAAATTGCCTAAGTAAAAAAACGTTTGGGATTTATTGTTTCTGTGAAAAACTCAGACCTGTGCAATGAAACTGATCCAGCTCCTATTTGGAGCAATCCTAAACGTAACAACACTTGATTTGTTCTCTTCTCCACCAAATATTAATGCATTGATTTTAAAAATAAGCTCTAACGCTTTATACTGAACAGTCACCTTTCAGAACTGATAATACTAGATGAACTGACTTTCTGAAGAATTTTGTGATTGGTTTATAAATGAAAATATCTGCTTGTCCCTTAATCTTACACCGCTACACTGCTAATGACCTGGTTTGCAGTAGTTATACACAACAATCATTAAACATAATCAATAAATTATTATTAAATGGCATTTCCCTCAAAAATGTTTCCATTTTTGCACCATTATTAAAGAAATCAAATTGTACCTAAGTGTACACACATTTAAAAATGTACAATTTCTTTGCATTTTTTTTTAAAAGGAAACTATAATACTAAGACTTGATTTAAGCATTATAATCAATGAATAATTCTCCCAGCGAAAAGAAAGTGTTATTGTCAGTATTTCTTTGTGCAAACTTTCCTAATTTGTGATCAATCTCCATTTTTAACAGCTCTAATTCATTGTGCTTACTTTCTGGAGTTTTTTTTTTATCAGTTTTATTGTTATTCTGGTGACATCATTTTGTGACTCTCTCTTCTCAAGTTCACAGCCATGTTGTTTCAGCTGCCACAGCCATTAGTAGGCATATAACACGTGGCAGCAATAATAGTCTTATAAAAGATGGCAGCGCTCTGTGTATTCTCACTGAAGTATTGATCAGTTGCTAAAAAGAATATATATGTACAGCGAGTGAGGGACTAAAGGAATTCTGCTTAATGTGAGGATTGTCTGCAATGTTTATTTGGACTGCGATTGTTGGCAGTGCTGAAAGGCAGCTCAGTGCTAGTACTAGATGAGGTCATCTAAGATTTGATGAATAGAAAGTAAAACTAAGTAAAAAACAGATGAGGAATGTTGCTAACATTCCACAGAATAGGCTTAACAGCAGCATAGCTTTCATACTATAGACCATTAACTTTTATTATACAGGCTTGAGAATTTAGCTGGGTCATCAGGGACTTATCTTACTTGGTTTACTTCAAACTGTAAGATTATTTTCAATAAATAGTGAAGTCTCAAGACTGTACGCCATCATTTCTGTTCACAGTGACATATGGGGTCCCTCAGGGTCAGTGCTGGAGTGTTTATTCCTGTGTATATTTACTATTAAGATATGTCATTAAGAAATAATTTAATATTATTCATTCCTTTGTTGCCGACACTTGGTAGTATTTCTCAATAAAGTCGAGTATTTGTGAACGACATGGTGGATAAGTGAAATGCATTTGTCCCTAAATTCAGAAAACAAGCAAAGTTCTTTAAATAGACTGTCACACACGTGCGACTAGGAGGGAGCTGAAAGGACTAAGTGGAGGTAATTACCCGCCAGGCCAGGGAATGGCGGGATGCAATAAACCTACCTCTGCTATTTCTGCAGGCCAAATACGGGAACACCTGCCTCTGAATTGATTTGTTTCTTCATTAAATGGCAGCCAAACAGAAATGAGGTATGAAACGAGCCAACAGATGCCCAGCTAAATTGGAATGTCAAACTCCAGTCAATTTTACTCCAACCAGTTTCTTAATGAGAAGCCGATTTTTGCTCTTAATTAAAGCCGTTATTGAATATAATAACTTATTGGTGCTCTCATTCTGCCACAGCAGACTGTCGATTTTCTGCTTTTTCTAAGACCACCATCAAGATGTTTTGGTGACCTGAGCAGACCAACTTGACCGAGACCTTTACCTTTCTTTATTTTCAGGTTAGCTGGTCATTTGCTGGCTTGTTTTATGTCTCATTATTGTTTGGCTGCTCATTAAGGAAAAGAAACAACTAAGGGATCTGAGTCACGCCAATTAAAACTAAGGCAAAGCAAGTTAATCGGCAGCAAAAATTGCTCACTAATTAAGAAGATGGTTAGAATGAAAACCTGCAGCCAATGCGGCTCATCGGGACCGGAATCGGACACCCTTGTTATAAAGTGTGTGTGTCTCATATATACGTTTTCCATCGTGTCTGCATTATTGAGCCTCTACAACTTCCCTCCTCACTGCTCACCTAATCATATTACTCCTACTGCACACGACTCCTCTCCATACCCAAATGTGATACTCTTCTTACTAACTCCGTCTTCAGTGCAGTTGGTTATAATGGTAAGGCAGAAAAGCAAATGATCTATTCAAGAACGTCAAGTTTTAGATCATGATATATAAAAAGAGCGGCAAGAGCTGATAATGAACGTTCAAAAAAAGAAAATGAGCAAAAAAGAGCTGCATATAATAAAAATCAAGAACAAAGAGAATTGTCCAATAAATGAAAAAGAGAAAAATACCTTGGAAAATATGCAAACAGAAATGCAAAAAAGCAACATTTTTAGAAGGTAAGTATGAGGATAAAGCAATCCATAATACTGTTTTTTTTGAAGCGGCGTTAATGTCATTTAATTTTTTATTTACTTTTTATTATGTTGTGTTCTTTTACAACATATAACGTTTTACTGGGTTTTATGTGGAATAATTTTCAACACTTTTTCTTCCTTAGTTTTAGGAGCTTGTCTTTGAAGCTGGAGAAGGGGGAACAAACTTTCATACTAACTTGGGCCACATTATGAGCAGGTCCAACGAACATAGTATGGTGGGTGATGTTACAAAATTAATTCAACACACATTAGACAGACTGTTACAGATATGAAAATGCATTTATATGCCATTTAAAAATTATGGAAACCATATTTTACATTTGGACTGAAGTATAGCGTGATGTTGAATTGATTTTCAATGGTATTACCCCAATACCATAGGGAAAAAAAACAAGGAATACATGGAAAAATTCATATTATTTAATATGAGAAATAAAAAAAAATATGGATCGACATACATTTATCCATTAATCCTCAGTCATAGATGCAAAGTTGTTGTTGCTAATTAAGAAATCGCTCAGCTGCCGGCTCAGAAAGTGCACATTAAATTTGCGTTTCTTCCATGCTGTTTTCCTTTGGAATGTCATGGGAGAATTAAATCAAATTTTATTTATAACATACAATTGTACACATTGTGCAAATTATTGTTTAGTTACAGAAGCTCAAAAAAATAGAAGTATTATAATAACAACAACCCACCCCAAACATACATAACCTCCTGCTTGGCCTTTATAGTGCCAACTATAATAGCGAGGATAATGTAAATAGTAAGGTGGAAAGATTTAATACTAAAGTGAGGGCTGCTGTTGACATATTTGCACCTGAAAAGACAGTTAAAATCTTCTAGCATTGTTATACCATGGAAGACCCAAAGAGTGTCTGATTTAAAAAGAACATGCC
The DNA here is from genome assembly GCF_016835505.1 of Polypterus senegalus. Classification (NCBI taxonomy): domain Eukaryota; kingdom Metazoa; phylum Chordata; class Cladistia; order Polypteriformes; family Polypteridae; genus Polypterus; species Polypterus senegalus. Next base: position 123,517,195 of record NC_053156.1, read on the forward strand.
GTAGAGCTGAGCGTAAATGGAGGAAAACTAAGCTAACTATCCACTATGAAATATTAAAAGTTAAAATAACAGAATACAATAACACTGTCCGTCTTGAGAGGCGCTGCTATTTCTCTAAGATTATAAATAACAATGCTAGTAATCCCAGAGTCTTATTCTCTACGATCGATCATCTGTTAAACCCAGGTAACTCAAAGAAATGCCTCCTAAGTACTTCCAGTAAAACCTGTGAGGCTATTGCTATATTTTTCAACCAAAGAATTAATGATATTAGAAATAACATAGTATATCTCCTGTGACAGAGAGGGTGCGCTATCGCTCCCTTGAACCCCTGTCCATGACTCCAGACACCAGGTAAAAGTCCAAATGATGACTTTATTAAATCGCCACAGTGCACAAAGCACCCTCTCCTTCACTAAACTCATACAATCACTAAACACAAAAACAATAAATCAATCCTCCACTCCCAGACGTGTTGCCACCCTTCCACCCAGCTCAGCTCCCCGTCTGGGAGCTCCCACAATCCTTTTATATTCCCTGACCTGGAAGTGTTCCCAATCCCCAGTCCATGTGATCTTGTATCACTTCCGGGTCAGGTAAAAAAAGTCCTTTTCTTCACCCCGGGGCATAGGGTAAATAACCGTTGTTCACCCCTGCAGCGTCTCCTAGTGGCCCCAGTGGCATCCAGCAGGGCTACGTATAAAAACCGCAATGTCCATGATGCCCTGCTGGTCTTCGGGGAACCTCCATACTGCAGGGAGGGCTCCACCTGGCGGCTTGGGGGTATTGGCCAGGATAAACGGCTGGCCATACACCACACTCCCCAACACTAAGGATCCTCCTAAACCCCAGCATTCCATTATAAACAAATTAAACTCTTTCACTAGGATAGATTTATCTGATTTAAAAAAAATAATATCTCAATTAAAACCCTCCACCTGCATCCTTGACCCAATACCAACAAATTATTTCAAAGAAGTATCGGGCGTGCTAATTGATAATGTTCTGAACATAGTAAATTTGTCATTAGATATGGGGGTCTTCCCAGACTGTCTTAAGACTGCTGTAGTTAAACCCCTTCTTAAGAAACATAATCTTGACCCCTCGGCTCTTGAAAATATTAGACCCATCTCTAACCTGCCTTTCTTAAGTAAAATTCTGGAGATGGCAGCCATTATGCAGCTAAATGACCACCTCAATAAACATGCTATTCTTGATAAATTTCAGAAACTGCACTCGTTAAAGTAGTAAATAATTTGCGGGTGAATGCAGACAGAGGCCATTTATCTGTTCTCATCCTCTTAGATCTGAGTGCTGCATTTGACACCATTGATCACAACATTCTTAGAAATCGTCTTAGTCAATGGATGGGCCTCTCTGGCACAGTCTTAAATTGGTTTGAATCCTACCTGACAGGGAGAAAATTCTTTGTTAGTTGTGGTAATTACAACTCGAAGACACATGATATCCGATATGGTGTTCCACAAGGCTCTATCCTGGGTCCGCTGTTGTTCTCAATCTACATGCTTCCGTTAGGTCAGATTATCTCCGGTTACAACGTGAGTTACCACAGCTATGCTGATGACACACAGCTGTACTTATCAATAGCACCTGATGACTCCGATTCTATTGATTCACTAGCACAATGTCTGACTAGTATCTCAGAATGGATGAATAGTAACTTTCTCAAGTTAAATAAAGAGAAAACTGAAATCTTAGTGATTAGCAATAAGGGACACAATGAGGCTATTAGAAATAAACTGGATACATTAGAATTAAAAGTCAAGACGGTAATTGTTGACTGTAATCTGATTAATATGCGAATTGAAATTCAGATCACTAGGACAGCATTTTTTCACTTAAGAAACATAAGTTAGACCTCTTATATCACTAAAAGATGCTGAGAAATTAGTTCACGCTTTTGTTTTCAGTCGACTAGATTACTGTAACGCACTCCTCTCAGGACTACCCAAAAAAGACATAAATCACTTGCAACGAGTGCAGAATGTAGCTGCTAGAATCCTAACTAGGAAAAGAAAATCCGAGCACATTTCTCCAGTTTTAATGTCACTACACTGGTTGCCTATGTCATTCAGGATTGACTTTAAAATTCTGCTTATGGTTTATAAAGCCTTAAATAATCGCGCTCCATCTTATATATCGGAATGTCTGACACCTTATATTCCAAATCGTAACCTCAGATCCTCAAATGAGTATCTCCTTAGAATTCCAAGAACAAAACTTAAAAGTGGTGAGGCGGCCTTCTGCTGTTATGCACCTAAAATCTGGAATAGCCTGCCAATGGGAATTTGCCAGGCTAATACATTGGAGCACTTTAAAAAAACTGCTAAAAACACATTATTTTAACATGGCCTTCTCATAACTTCACTGTAATCAAAATCCTGATACTCTGTACATCCAACTCATTATAATAACTCTAAAATCCGTACTAACCTCTACTCTCTCTTCTGTTTCCTTTTCCGGCAAGCCACCACCATCTACTCAAAGCAACGTGATGTTCCAACAATGATGGATGAATTAAAAGCCAGAAGTCTGTATGACCATCAACATCAAGTGACTCCGTGAGAACCCTAACTACAAAGAGGACTATTTAATTTATGTTAGGGAGAATGCCCAGAGGGGACTGGGTGGTCCTGTGGCCTGGAACCCCTGCAGATTTATTTTTTTTTTCTCTTCTCCATTCGTTTGGAGTTTTTTTTTCAGTTTTTTCTGTCCACCCTGGCCATCGGACCTTACTCCTTTCCTAAGTTAACTAATGTTGTCTTATTTTAATTTCTTATTTTGTGTTTTATTTTTCTTTTCTTCATTATGTAAAGCACTTTGAGCTACTTTTTGTATGAAAATGTTCTATATAAATAAATGTTGTTGTTGTTGTACAGCTTGTGCTCTGCTGTAAAGTCTGCCCTGCAATGAGATGTTCTTTATGAATATTGTCCAACCTCTCCATGTTATGGTAACAATTGGAGTAATTAGGTTATTAGGAAAACCTGGACACATAATGAAAGACAAGTATAAATTCTTCTTTATTATCTACGATACTGGGAAATGAGTTACAGAGAGACAGCTATGATTCTAATAATGTGTAGCACTTGTCGTCTTTACTTTCTATATATTTTCCAAAGTTTTCAGGGCCTTTTCATACACTTGAATATATGTATGTCAGGTCATGTCATTTTCTAAAATGTTTAATCCAGACCATTCTTGGGATGTTCTTTACATTTCCTACTGTATTTAACAAATACAAGGAATTAAAACTTTTAAACTTTCCTGGAAGGTAACATGAGATTTATAAATAGTTAAATTAATAGTTGAAGGGGCTTTCTGCATGTATTAAACCTATGCAAATTCACTTGTACTTTGAATTCATTTTGTCTTTTGCTTTTTTTCCCCCCACTTTCCTTCTGCTATTGACTTCAGTTATTGCCTCCTGCTTCTGCCTACTTTCAGATATTGTTTCTTCTTTCTCCAGATCCAGTTACTGAACCTCTCGCCTATTTCCAACAGTGTTGTATCTTCAGCACATTTGTTCCTAGCTTGGGACCTCACCTTTCTGCTAATAGCTATGGCTTACTGTGTTACACCAGAATGTGTCACCAAATCATTAGTGAGAAGAAGTGACATGTCATCTTGGTCTTATTCCATCCACTTTCAGGCTACTGCACTACAATACAGTACCTTAAGAAGATTTTCAGATCGCTGAACCTTTTACACATTTTGTTATGTTGTAGCCTTGTATTAAAATTGTTTGAATTAATTCTTTCTCAATATCTCAGATTGACAAAGTAAAACCAGGACTATATATATTGTCACACACATGCACATAGTAGGCAGCTAAAGGGCTTGATTAAGGGCAATTCAGAATCAGACCGGGATGTGGCAGAGTGCACTGACTCTTTCTCCCTTGCCTGCAGACCATTCACTGGAGATTCCACCTGGCCCCCTTGATGTCACTTCCGGGTCCGAGCCTATGAAGGAAGACCCTGTCGGCTCTGGCCCCTATGATGTCACGTCCAGGCTCTCCACCTTTTCCTTATTCCCTCAGTTCAATTTTGGACTCTGATTTGTGCACACCAATGCTATGTTTTGTTTGCAATTTTGCAGCCAGGAAACCAATTATACGGGTGGCTGCCCCAAACCTTGCTATGACATGTGGTCAAGTTTGTGACAATATACAGTGCTGTGAAAAACTATTTGCCCCCTTCCTGATTTCTTATTCTTTTGCATGTTTGTCATACAAAATGTTTCTGATCATCAAACACATTTAACCATTAGTCAAATATAACACAAGTAAACCCAAAATACAGTTTTTAAATGATGGTTTTTATTATTATTTTTTTTTTTTATTATTATTATTTATTTTTATTTTATTATTATTTTTATCTCCTCCTTGAACCGTCACCTTATCGTGGTGGAGGGGTTTGCATGTCCCAATGATCCTAGGAGCTATGTTGTCCGGGGCTTTATGCCCGTGGTAGGGCCACCCAAGGCAAACTGGTCCTAGGTGAGGGATGAGACAAAGAGCGGTTCAATAAACCTCCAATGAAAAATAAAACTGTGGACAGCGTTTTCCCTTGCCGGACGCGGGTCACGGGCCCCTTTGGAGCCAGGCCTGGAGGTGGGGCTCGATGGCGGCGCCTGGTGGCGGGCCTGCACCCATGGGGCTCGGCGGGCACAGCCCAAGAGGTAACGTGGGTCCTCCTCCCCATGGGCTCACCACCTATGGGAGGGGTCAAGGAGGTTGGGTGCAGTGTGAGTTGGGTGGTGGCCAAAGGCGGGGACCTTGGCGGTCTGATCCTCGGCTACAGAAACTGGCTCTTGGGATGTGGAATGCCACCTCTCTGAAGGGGAAGGAGCCTGAACTAGTGCACAAGGTCGAGAGGTTCCCGGCTAGATATAGTCAGACTCACCTCGACGCACAGCTTGGACTCTGGAACCAATCTCCTTGAGAGGGCTGGACTCTCTACCACTCTGGAGTTGCCGCGGTGAGGCGCCGAGCAGGTGTGGGCATACTTGCCCCCACTTCGGAGCCTGTGCATTGGGGTTTACCCCGGTGGACGAGAGGGTGGCCTCCATGACCGTTGTTTGTGCATTTGTGCATATGTGCCGAACAGCAGTTTGGCGTATCCACCCTTTTTGGAGTCTCTGGAGGGGTTGCTAGAGGGCATACCTTCTGGGGAGTCCCTCGTTTTGCTGGGAGACTTCAATGCTCACGTGGGCAATGACAGTGAGACCTGGAAGGGCGTGATTGGGAGGAATGGCCCCCCCGATCTGAACCCGGCGGTGTTTTGTTATTGGACTTCTGTGCTCGTCACGGATTGTCCATAACGAACACCATGTTCAAGCATAAGGGTGTTCATATGTGCACTTGGCACCAGGACACCCTAGGCCTCAGGTCGATGATCGACTTTGTGGTCGTGTCGTCGGACTTGCGGCCATATGTCTTGGACACTCGGGTTAAGAGACGGGCGGAGCTGTCAACTGATCACCACCTGGTGGTGAGTTGGCTTCGATGGTGGGGGAAGATGCCGGTCAGACCTGGTAGGCCCAAACATGTTGTGAGGGTCTGCTGGGAACAGCTGGCAGAGTCCCCTGTCAGAAGTAGCTTCAACTCCCACCTCCGGCAGAACTTCAACCCGCCCCGAGGGAGGTGGGGACATTGAGTCGAATGGGCCATGTTCCGTGCCTCTATTGTTAGGCGGCTGACGGGCTGTGGCCGCAATGTGGTCAGTGCCTGTCGTGGCGGCAATCCCCGAACCCGTTGGTGGACACCGGCGGTAAGGGATGCCGTCAAGCTGAAGAAGGAGTCCGTCCGGGGGTGGATGAGATACGCCCGGAGTTCCTTAAGGCTCTGGATGTTGTAGGACTGTCTTGGTTGACACGTCTCTGCAACATTGCATGGACATTGGGGACAGTGCCTCTGGATTGGCAGACCGGGGTGGTGGTCCCCCTCTTTAAAAAGGGGGACCAGAGGGTGTGTTTCAACTATAGAGGGATCACACTCCTCAGCCTCCCTGGAAAAGTCTATTCGGGGGTTCTGGAGAGGAGGGTCCGTCGGATAGTCGAACCTCAGATTCAGGAGGAACAGTGTGGTTTTCGTCCTGGTCGCGGAACAGTGGACCAGCTCTTCACCCTTAGCAGAGTCCTGGAGGGTGCATGGGAGTTTGCTCGACCGGTCTACATGTGTTTTGTGGACTTGGAAAAGGCATTCGACCGTGTCCCTCGGGGAATCCTGTGGGGGTGCTCGGGAGTATGGAGTACGGACCCCTGATAAGAGCTGTTCGGTCTCTGTACAACGGTGTCAGAGCTTGGTCCGCATTGCCGGCAGTAAGTCGAGCCCGTTTCCAGTGAGAGTTGGACTCCGCCAGGGCTGCCCTTTGTCACCGATTCTGTTCATAACTTTTATGGACAGAATTTCTAGCGCAGCCAGGGTGTTGAAGGGGTCCGGTTTGGTGGACTCAGGATTGGGTCACTGCTTTTTGCAGATGATGTTGTCCTGTTTGCTTCATCAGGCCGTGATCTTCAGCTCTTTTTGGATCGGTTCGCAGCTGAGTGTGAAGCGGCTGGGATGAGAATCAGCACCTCCAAATCTGAGAGCATGGTCCTCAGCCGGAAAAGGGTGGAGTGCCCTCTCAGGGTTGGGGGAGTGATCCTGCCCCAAGTGGAGGAGTTCAAGTATCTCGGGTCTTGTTCACGAGTGAGGGAAGAATGGAGCGTGAGATCGACAGGCGGATCGGTGCGGCGTCCGCAGTGATGCAGGCTCTGCATCGGTCTGTCGTGGTGAAAAAGGAGCTGAGCCGTAAGGCAAAGCTCTCAATTTACCAGTCGATCTACGCTCCTACCCTCACCTATGGTCATGAGCTATGGTTAGTGACCGAAAGAACGAGATCGCGAATACAAGCGGCTGAAATGAGTTTCCTCCGCAGGGTGTCTGGGCTTTCCCTTAAAGATAGGGTGAAAAGCTCAGTCATCCGGGAGGGGCTCAGAGTAGAGCCGCTGCTCCTCCGCATCGAGAGGAGTCAGATGAGGTGGCTCGGGCATCTGATCAGGATGCCTCCTGGACGCCTCCTTGGTGAGGTGTTCTGGGCACGTCCAACCGGGAGGAGGCCCCAGGGAAGACCCAGGACACGCTGGAGGGACTAACAGGGAGTAATTGCCCCCTGATTTTGTGTGAACAATTATTGCACACTTTCTGTAAATCCAATAACCTTCATTGCACTTCTCAAATATCACTGTGTGTGTCTCCTATATGATATATTTAACTGACATTTTTTATTGTAACAACCAACGATTTATACAGGAAAATAATGACTATTAACAAGTTTGCCCAAACGTTTGCATCCCACTGTATTTGAACTGTTTACTTAGTACTTAGTTGAAGCCTCTTTGACTGCTATTACAGTCTAGAGTCTTCTTGAATTTGAAGCAAACCAGCTTCACATACCTGTAATTTGGGATTTGTCGGTCATTTTTCTCTGCAAATCTTCTTATCCTTAAATTGGACAGGGACTGTCAGTGGACAGCAGGTTTCAAGTCCCTCCAGAGATGTTTGATTGAGTTCAAGTCCATGCTTTGGTTGAGCTACTCAAGAACATTCACAGACTTCTCCCTAAGCCACTCCTGTGTTGTCTTTGCTTTGTGCTTAGGGTCACTGTCCTGTTGGAAGATGAACCTTCAGCCAAGTTTGAGGTCCAGAGTGCTCTGAAGCAGGTTTTCATTAAGGATATCTCTATGCTTTGCTCCATTAAGCTTTGTTCAATCCCGTGTACTCTGCCAGTCAATGCCACTGAAAAACAACCCCACAACATGATGCTGCCTCTACCATGCATCACTGCTAAAATGATATTGTACAGGTGATGAGCAGTGCCTTGTTTCCTCCAGACATGGTGATAATCTTGGATGCATCAGACAAGAGAATCTTGTTTCTCAAAGTCTAAGAGTTCTTAAATGTCTATTTGCAAACCACAAGCAGCCTTCAATGTGTCTTTTACTAAGAATGCGGGGCTTAGCCAGAGAGACTATTGAGTTCTTGGTTACCTCTCTTACTATGCCATTCTCCCACCATTGGTCAGTTTGGCTGGGTGTCCAGCTCTGAGGAGAGTTGTAGTCATTACAAACTGCTTCGACTTAAGATTTGTGAAGGCAACTGTGTACTTGGTAAATTTCAATGCTGCAGAATTTTTTGGAACTTTCCCTAAATCTGTGCCTTTGACACAATCTTCTCCCTAAGTTCTGCAGGCCTTTGACCTCACGGCTGATGCACATTGTCACATGTGGAATCGACTATAGAAACAACTGTGTGTCTTTCCTAACCATGTGCAATCTTTTGAATTTGCCACATGTGAAGTCCAAAAAAGATGTAGAAAAATCTCAATGGCGATCAGTAGAATGGGAAGAACCTGAGCCAGATTTCAAGTGTCATAGCAAAGTGTTTGAATATTTGCATCAATTTGATATTTTAAGTTGTTTATTTTTAATAAATTTTCAAATATTCCTAAAATTCTGTTCTTGTTTTGTCACTCTGGGGTGTTTATTGTATCCTCATGTGTTAATAATTGAAATGATTTTAACATCAGACTGCAATATAACAAAATGTGAAATGGTGAAGGGGTTTGAATATTTACTGAATCTACTGTATACATTGAGCAATAAACATCTTTTGTCTGTAAAAAATAAACTGTAACATGCAGTTCCTTGAGGAGTATATCCATCTTATGAAAAGAATCCTTTCTGATTTTGCAACTAATCAGTGATTTACTTGAGTGCCACCTAATTTCACAAATATCTTTTACTTCATATGGTTCACTTCTCATAACTTCAACTGACAGTTGCCTCCATGTCATCAAAAAAAGTGTCAATATAGTAAGGCTTCATAAATCTTTTCTAAGATGGAAAATTCTTTTTTTTTGTGTATTTTGTCAAAATACTTTTCATGTACCTGTTCAAAAAATGAAAAGAGGTAATTTGATCTATTATTTGACATTTAAAAAAAAAAAAAAAAAAGGTATTACGCAGATTTCTCAGGTTAATTATAGAGTCCAAAAAGAAAATCCTAAATGGCATCCTCTGCTACACAACATGTGGATATCTAGCCACCCTCCACATTGATGTGCAAAGCTACCATTGGCAACCTATGGTGCAAAAGAGTCAATGTAGCTTAAGGCTGATGGGAATGAAAAATTGTTTTTCACTATTTGTTTTGCACATTCAGCTTCCTTGTTGGCTTAGTTTCCATAGAAAATCAAATGAGGCTCAGATATTCGTTTCCTTCTATCTGTTTCATTTTACAGATACTTTGGGAAATCAAACAAAAGTGATGTCTTTAAATGTCTCTTTGTTCATCAATATGTAGTTATGAAAAACACACATCTGCCAGAACTGTCGTCAAAAGAAAATTTAATAACTAACAGGTTGTTTAATCTTCTATTTCAATGAGGTTTAAAACAATAGCAGCTGATGACAAACCTGAAAGATTTACTGCTCTAAAGGTGGCCAAATTCCTATGAAGCTAATATGGTTTGCTTAGACAAGTTTCAGCCTGACTGGCCTTACTAGTTATCATTTGTTTTAGAATACCTTTAATTGGAACCTGACTGATGGTTATTGGTTTGCTCATTTGAATAGAGCTTATCAAGATAAAACGCTAGGTGAACAATCAAAACAAATAAAACGCTAGGTGAACAATCAAAACAAATAAAACACTAAGTAAACAACCAAAACAAGTAAAGCTAGAATTTATGGGCATTCATAACTAGCTATAAACGATGCATCTTATAATGTGTAACTCATTTGAATCTTGCTATGAGACATAATTGTGTACATAGTCATGTCTGCCATTATTGTTTATGTTGCCGCTTAACCTGATTGCAGTTTTTCAAGGTTTCTTGAAAGAGACAACATTTCTTTGTATTATAGGCTCCTTATGTCAACTCAGAAACCAAGTCCTTTAGTTGGTACAAGAAATAAAAATATTATCAGAGGTTTAACACTAGAACTGGCACACATATTTTCAGTACAGTAACCACCAAGGCTATTGCCTGTTTTAGTTTGCATTTATGTTTACATTTTTTGAGGCTTTCCTAAGGCATTACTTTTATGTTGGATATCATTTTTCTGATGCAGGGAAGCTGTTTCTAAAATCTGTTTTTCATTTGAAGACCATGTTTACATGTTTATCATTTTTAAATATTTCCAACACCATTTTGTTTTCCCAATGGACACCACTATTTTGAGAGATTTGCGACACTTGTTGCCATAGTAATACATCCCACAATACTTTGAGACAGTGTGATGTTATCATTAGTGAGATTCTGTAAAGGGCTTTTTTTGGGGGATTGTGAGATTAAACTTTTACTCTGTACTTTGATTTTTGGTTAACATTTCTGGTTTTGATCTTTGCTACTTTTTTTTTCTTTTTTTTAACCTTGTCTCATCTCCAGGGGCCTCATTAATAAACGGTGTGTACGCACAGAAATGTTGCGTAAGAACTTTTCCACGTTCAAATCGCGATGTATAAAACCTACACTTGGCGTAAAGCCACGCACTTTTCCACGGTACCTCATGCCTTGTCTTACGCAAGTTCTCTGCTCGGTTTTGTAGACTGGCGGCACCCAGCGTCAAAGCAGTGCTACTGTTCCTGTGTGGTTACTCATTATTTTCAAGACGCGGCTTTATAAATTGTAATTAACTTGTAAAAATATAACGGTCCAGGGAACAGCCATAATATTCCAAATACCATAACTGCTTTAGCGTTGTTACTCTCACTGCACCTTCTTCTTCTTCTTCTTCTTTCAGCTCCTCCCGTTAGGAGTTGCCACAGCGGATCATCTTTTTCCATATTTCTCTCACTGCACCACTCGGAGTATTTATATCACTGTATCTGAGTGTGAATCACAGCAGCAGCTGATCGGAAAGAGAATTATCGGTATACGGCATTAAGCACACGCTGTCTCTGCCACGGCAAAACGTTTCAAAGCCTTTCCTGTACGGACCTCGCGGTTCAAAACAGTTTAATCCCAAGAACTTTAAATGCACTCAATCAAGTGCTCCTTGTAGAACTGTTAGAACTTATAAGTACAATCACCCCACTGTAAACTTGCACTACAGTTATAATATCTCACAACCTGGGCCACTTTATAAAGCGCGTATTTACATATGATGACGATATCATTTTTAAGGTGAAATGCAGCAAAATATGTTTATTAAATTATACAGATAAAACTTTAACTTCATTTAAATAATCTATATTCTTCACTGGGAGTGTCGTGAAGGATAGAATAATTAAACATGTACTACGAAGATATTTCAATGTTCTTAAACGCTTTTGAAGAATCGGCGCTAAGCTTACAGATGGCTTAACGTCTATTACAGAGCTGATTGTGTGGCGATCGGTTACTTGGAGAAAGAAAAGCAAGGACTGCAGTGGCTACTACGCCATATATATTGAATATAAAACAGAAAGAGAAAATAACAACACAGCTAAAAACACAGCGACAAATTTCGGCAAAAGTTAAATGCTTGTGTCATGAGCATGAGGCGGCTATGCAGTGTCTGGAACGGACGTGGCCATCCGCCGTGCATAAGATAACATATTGACATTGGCCGACGAAGGAGCCACCGATTCTTCCTCTGCCCAGTGCCACCGAAGGCCTAGAGCTGCCCCTGAGTACTGCTGCAATAAATTATTTCATTGAAGTGAAACCCATGTTTAATAACGTGCTTTAACTCCTATCATCGTAAACATGACATCACGTATACATCTCAGTATTTTAGTTATTCAGAGAGCTGTAATATTACGAATGTAATGGACTCTGTGTCCAGTTGGAGGAAGAGAGTTGGTTTAAGAAGCAAGTAGTGATTCACACACACAGAGCACATAGAAGATCAAATACAAAACAAAGCATTTAACGTGCTACTTTAATTACGATGTGATTTGAGAAACTGGTTAATTAAACGATTTTAAGATGAAGTTTATGATGTTCTACTTTAATGACAAAATAAACTATGTGATTAAAGTGGAAATGTCGAGACTGAAGTTGACATTTCGTGCTTTTTCCCCACTGTGTGCCTTTTGTTCTCTGTACCTTAATAAGCTTTCATATGACACTCAGACAGTGGGCTTACAACTCGGCTTTTCACGGCGACTTTGATATGTGACTCCTTTTTATTTCCGCACTGTGCGATTTTGTGAACGTGAGCTTTCAAGTTTCTCCAACACGCTATGTCACTCGATCAACTTCCTTTTGTTGATTATACCACGGTTTATTTGAACAAATAGTATGTTTTTCCTTTGCCTCCACTTGGTATTCGCTGAAATTCTTCTATTTTCCCCCGTGCTTTTCTTTTCACAGAAGGCTACGCTCAAGGGCGATTTATATTGATTTGCATATTCAAAGAGGCGTAATTCTGGGAGGATTTGGGGCGTTACATAAAGCGCGTGCACGAGCGTTAGTTTTCACGCTGATCGGGATTTATTTAGCGGAAGAACGTGGAAGTTGGAGTACGCACAGATTCCTGCATCTGGATTTTTCTGTGCGTAAGCACGTTTCGGCTTTTGTGCTTACGCCATGTTATAGTGTGAGTTCTACGCACGGCGTTATACATGAGGCACCTGGTCCTTCCTTATAACAACATTTTTCTGGTTTTCATTTTGAAGTCAGAATAATTACTTAGTGGTGTCTGAATCTTTTTGTTCTCACTAATAACCCATCAGCTCTACACCCTGATTATGAATCTCTACTGTCTTACCACCAAAATCATAGATAGCCCTATGTAGCTTGATTAAACATATAAATAAATAACTTCTTACCACACAGCCTATATTGTTTGCGTATATTTTCACACTAAATGTAAAAATACATTTTCAGTTCTTAAATTGCAGGGTTGTAATACTGCCCTTTAACACTAGAATCCCTGAAGCCTACGAAAAAACTTGTAATCCCGGCCCACCTTAAATCCCTTCGCATCTTTCTATCAGCGTCTTTTGTTTTGTAATTGCGTCGATCAGCACAAGCAGCAAGCAGCCTGCTATTCCATTCTTCCTCCCAACCCCCACCTCACTGGAGCTCTACTTGGGCAAAAAGTTCTCCCAGCTCAGGACAAGACTCCTTATCTGCGTGTGAGGTTCCTGGAGTTGTATAGGGTAAATAATACAGTATATCATTATTTCGAAAACATGCATTTCATGTGTGTTCCGTGCCTACAAAGATCCAGGTAAGTGTAAGATGAAAGGAAATGCAAGAAATTGTGAACACATACCTGAAGCAGAAACGTTTTCCATGTTATACTAATACACTTGTACATTGTTTGGTCTGCTATGTCTGTGATAACGTTGTGTGAAAGCCACCCTTCAGTACTGTACTCTTCACTTAAGGCTTACTCAGTCCAAATACAACTAAGTGTGAGATGTACGAGAATGCCCGTGATTTACACTGGATGCCAGCAATCAGTGGTTTTGCTTGTAGCATTAGTAAAAACAAAAATTTCATCAATCATGTTTTCTAAGAAGAATTTTAAGAGTACAACAATATTGGCATTTGCAGTGCAGCTGTTTCGGAAAAGTCAAGGATTTCAAATGCATTCTTCTGATCAGATATTCAATAAATCTATAAGGATCAGATAAAAATGAACTAATAAGACTGAAGTTAACGATAGCTTAATATTGGCAAATAGAACATTATTTCATTCTTTTAGCATTTCTTAATGTATCACAAGCTCATGGTATTCACGCAGCTCTTAACACAAAGTCATCTTTCAGATTGCATGCTTTCATGTCTTTCAGTCTTACTTTATTAATTATGTCCTGGTTTAACACATCGCTGAAGAGCTACAGTATGCACTCTTGCAGCTTTTCTAAAAACTGGGTATTATGTTTGAGAGGAGAAAGTCATGTTCTTAAAAATTCTTTAACAATGATATAACTTTTTTTTTTTAATAATTTTCATGACAATGTATTTTCTATGGCAACACAAAAATACCACTTCTAAGTACCCATTACTGCAAGACAAGCATGCGGACATTCCAATCAAGACTTTTCAGTTTCTACTGCAACTATGCATTCTTATTGAGGTACATTACAATCTTCACTCAAATTTCACAATATTTTGCACCTGTATTCAAAAAGAGGATGACCGATGCAGTTAAGGAAAACAATTTCAGCCTTTTGCCTTTTAAGAGTTACACGCATACAGAGGCCTAATTTGCCTGGAAAGGTACACATTTGACTTTTATTTTTTGTAAAATGAAAACATCCACAATAATATTATTTATAGGTAGTTTATGACAATATATTACTGTATGCATGATGAAACATCATTGGAGTAGGACTTAGATGACTAGTGGGCTAAGATTTTGAAGGCAGTATTCATATTTTGGGAACTGAAACAAAACTAGTATATTTGATTTGTTATTTGTTCACTTTTTTATTTATGCACTATTTTACATAATACATAATGGCTACAAATGTGAACTTATCTTGCATTGTATGTTAAATAACTTTAAACGTTTTGCTGCTCCTAGACTAATTCATTACTTAAAATCTTTTTTTTTTTTCTTTTCAAACTTTGATGCATCTGCTTATAATTTGCTGTACTCAAACTTCTGAATTTGCACCTTACCACACTGTATTTTGAAATTGTGAATTTCCCCTTGGGATTAATAAAGTATCTATCTATCTATCTATCTATCTACAGTGGTGTGAAAAACTATTTGCCCCCTTCCTGATTTCTTATTCTTTTGCATGTTTGTCACACAAAATGTTTCTGATCATCAAACACATTTAACCATTAGTCAAATATAACACAAGTAAACACAAAATGCAGTTTTTAAATGATGGTTTTTATTATTTAGGGAGAAAAAAAAATCCAAACCTACATGGCCCTTTGTGAAAAGTAATTGCCCCTGAACCTAATAACTGGTTGGGCCACCCTTAGCAGCAATAACTGCAATCAAGCGTTTGCGATAACTTGCAATGAGTCTTTTACAGCGCTCTGGGGGAATTTTGGCCCACTCATCTTTGCAGAATTGTTGTAATTCAGCCTTATTTGAGGGTTTTCTAGCATGAACCGCCTTTTAAAGGTCATACCGTAGCATCTCAATTGGATTCAGGTCAGGACTTTGACTAGGCCACTCCAAAGTCTTCATTTTGTGTTTATTCAGCCATTCAGAGGTGGATTTGCTGGTGTGTTTTGGGTCATTGTCCTGTTGCAGCACCCAAGATCGCTTCAGCTTGAGTTGACGAACAGATGGCCGGACATTCTCCTTCAGGATTTTTTGGTAGACAGTAGGATTCATGGTTCCATCTATCACAGCAAGCCTTCCAGGTCCAGAAGCAGCAAAATAACCCCAGACCATCACACTACCACCACCATATTTTACTGTTGGTATGATGTTCTTTTCTGAAATGCTGTGTTCCTTTTACGCCAGATGTAACGTGACATTTGCCTTCCAAAAAGTTCAACTTTTGTCTCATCAGTCCACAAGGTATTTTCCCAAAAGTCTTGGCAATCATTGAGATGTTTCTTAGCAAAATTGAGACAAGCCCTAATGTTCTTTTTGCTTAACAGTGGTTTGCATCTTGGAAATCTGCCATGCGGGCCGTTTTGCCCAGTCTCTTTCTTATGGTGGAGTCGTGAACACTGACCTTAATTGAGGCAAGTGAGGCCTGCAGTTCTTTAGACGTTGTCCTGGAGTCTTTTGTGACCTCTCGGATGAGTCGGCTCTGCGCTCTTGGGGTAATTTTGGTCGGCCGGCCACTCCTGGGAAGGTTCACCACTGTTCCATGTTTTTGCCATTTGTGGATAATGGCTCTCACTGTGGTTCGCTGGAGTCCAAAAGCTTTAGAAATGGCTTTATAACCTTTACCAGACTGATAGATCTCAATTACTTCTGTTCTCATTTGTTCCTGAATTTCTTTGGATCTTGGCATGATGTCTAGCTTTTGAGGTGCTTTTGGTCTACTTCTCTGTGTCAGGCAGCTCCTATTTAAGTGATTTCTTGATTGAAACAGGTGTGGCAGTAATCAGGCCTGGGGGTGGCTACGGAAATTGAAATCAGGTGTGATACACCACAGTTAGGTTATTTTTAACAAGGGGCAATTACTTTTTCACACAGGGCTATGTAGGTTTGGATTTTTTTCTCCCTAAATAATAAAAGCCATCATTTAAAAACTGCATTTTGTGTTTACTTGTGTTATATTTGACTAATTGTTAAATGTGTTTGATGATCAGAAACATTTTGTGTGACAAACATGCAAAAGAATAAGAAACCAGGAAGGGGGCAAATAGATAGATAGATACAGTGGTGTGAAAAACTATCTATCTATCTATCTATCTATCTATCTATCTATCTATCTATCTATCTATCTATCTATCTATCTATCTATCTATCTATCTATCTATCTATCTATCTATCTATCTATCTATCTATCTATCTGTATTATAATATGACCACTCAATGTTTCTACTGATAATCTCACCCTGTTCTGGCCAGAACCATATTTACCCTTGCAGGGATGTCTTCCACCTGTGGTCCAGCAAAGCCATATGAGACTCTATGTCTGTGAATCAAACCTGAGGTTTGGTCCTCTTTAAGCCACAGTCTCCTACTATCACTAATTCTCTAATTCTGGGTCTGTTTTTCAGGTGACCCATTGGAGCTTCTCATTGCTGCCCACCAAATCAGAGTTACTGAAGTTGCTGTTAAGCTCCACAAGGTCCTTTAAACGTTTGGACACCTCCAACTCTTGTTGATTCCCCTGGAAAAGCCTGAGCCTTTCACTTTGCTCCTGGGCAGCTGAAAAAACCAGCAAAAATGTAAAAAGTGCTACCAGGCCCATTAAAGGTAACCAAAAACTGTATAGTAAGTTTTGTGCAAATGAAATATGCAACACTTATCTCACAACACTACAATATCAAAGTTCCTATATCAGCAAGTTATTAATTTGATGTAAATATAATGTCAATATGCACATTTCTAAAGATCCTAATACCAAATACATTGTACTTCAAAGGAAATAGACGGTGGAAATACAAAATACTGTCTTTTAGAAAGTGCTATTTATTTTAGGATTTCCTCTCTATGGACATGCTAGACTGCACAGGACTTTTTTCTTTCATATTTTTTCCCATAAGATCTATGTTAAAGTACATAGTTTTGCCACCTAGTAGTAAAACTGTAAATTATGTAGCACCATGTTCCATCTTCTAGAGATCTCTGAAGAATACTTTGTTTATTTATCTGTGGCCTCTTTGTGCTTCACAGGACCATGTTTGTAATTTTTGTACAGAGGGATTTGTTACAATAGATCGGAATACACTGAAAAAGAGTTTGACATTTTGATAAGGTATATAAGATATAGTGCTGGACTTGACAAAGCCTGTGTCCATTTTCTTCATTGGCTGGTGCTCTGTTCTGTGTGCACTGAACTTGTGGTGCTTGTTTAAGAAGGATATGGAAGTCTTACTAGAATAACTAAAATGTTTGATATCCAAATCAAATTAGTAAAATAAAAAACTGTTGGAGAGGTTGCCATTAAGCATCCATGAATGATATCAGAGCTAGACCAAAGAAACTGTGAGAGTTCCTTTAAAACTCTCATCTCCAATTATTTGAAAAATTTTAAAAGAGTGCATCCTGCATACATCTTTCACCATTTGTTTTTTTTTTTCTTTGGAGCTTATATTGTTTGTTCTTATCACTTAATGATGAAAAATTGAAATGAAATGACATTGGAGTTCTAGTATGTAAGTTGGCTATCTAGAATGGATTTCGGAGCAATCTACATAACCTGCAATATGTGGGGCTTATGAGCACAGTCCATAATGGATTATATATCAGGCGTCTAGTAAGTTAAACAGTGATTGAACTTGCAAGAGATCTGCCTATGTAGATTAAGTTAAAAGTACTGTTGCCATTGTCTAGGCCTGTCAACTCTCTGTCTTTGAAAAATGAGGACTTTTGAGGACGCCCTTCTCTATGATGCCATAATATGCTTTTATACTCTCTTATGGTTTTTTAAAATGATATAAAACTTTAGTAATCATTTATCATAATAATTATGATATGATGACCACAATCACAGTCACTGGTAAACTAATAACTCGTTAGATATTTTGAATATGTCAAGCCTCTTAAAATAACAGACTTCATTCCTTCCATTCTTATTTGGACAGCTTAACTGTCCTAAACCTGTAATAGTTGACTCATTCGTTTACAATTATAAATCCATTTTGAAACAACGGGTGGTAAAACTTTTTCCATTAACATATTACAAAGCAGTACTTACTCACGCTTAAATATGATGGATTGAACCTGGATGTATGAAATTTCTTGTTTAACCAAGCTGCTGAAAGAAAAATCGAAAATAAGATCTCACATACAAAATGTGAAATTGTAATTTGATTTTGAATAAATTCAGTTGGTGAATTAGGATTAAAAATAATTAAGGAAAGAAACAATATTTAGAATGAACTGTCTTCTTACCAAGAACATAAACTTAAATTCAAAAGATGAAGTGAAAATACCAAGTTGGACAGACAAAAGCTAAGAACTGAAAAGGTTGTTTCTATTCTCGTCAATATTTGTGTTGTTTACTACTGGAATGTAAGTGAAAACTCGGATGGGGGGGGAAAGTGTGTGCACTATTTCTACAAATGCTGATTGGTATGTGGCTTTCATATTTTACCAATGATAAGGATAAGGAAATTTTCAAATTTTAGGAGCCAAATTTTTATAAATTCCTTCCGGACAGTCCATGGCATGTAAAAAATGAGGATATGTCTGGGGAACTGAGGATGGTTGGCAGCCCTAGCATTGTCAAGTGATCAGTTATTATTTGTACGCTCAGCATTTGTGTGCATCTGCTAGTGACATCTTATAAAGTGACAAAAGACCTCTAGCATACCTTCTCATATGTTTCTTTCTCTCTTTTAGCAGTTTTCTAACAGCAATGGATTAATTGCATATTAATTTTAGAAACTGCAAGATTTTAATGCTAGGAATTCCAAAATACCTGATGGTCATTAATTACTGTAAAAAAAGACAAGAAGATGTCATTGTTTTGATGTACATATCACAATAAAATGTCAGGTCCTACTTGTGTTTCCAAAATAGTATCTAGTTTAGACTTAAACATTCCTATGCCCTCTTCTGAACAGTACTGTTAATTAACTTCATTATTATTTTCAATTTTTATTAATTTTTCTTTTTTGTGAAACAAGCACAATGTTAGACTAAAATGTCTCTCTTGTTGTACTCTAGATGACCACACTGCAGTTATCAACACTGATTCTGCTTTTTTCGTCAAGTCATACTGTTAATCTTGACTCTCGTCTGTTTTCAGTTAGTATTTATTTTTGCATCCTTTTCAGTTTAGTTTCTTGTATAACATTTTTCCTCTCTACTTTAGCTGGTTACCTTGAACTGTGCTTGTACTTACTTTATACACCATTGTGTGATGGGTGCTATACATTAAAAATGAATTAATTGATTGAAGTATATTTAATGAAATGAAAAACAAAGGAGGTGAAAGCTGTTTTTGAGTTGCAGTATTTGGAATTGAGAGCAGCGCTTCTAAGATAAGAGGCAAGCCCTTCCAAAGACTTCTGTGGACAACATGGAGCTGCAAAATATGAAGGATTGGGGTCTGGCAAATTTGCTTAGAAGTGAATTATAGCCTTTAAACTGTGGAACTTGGGCATTACGTTTTATTGGGATCCTCTGAGAGCATTGCAAAGGCTAATTCTGAAGGCTTTACTCATTGTGCCCATTTATCTGTGAGGGTAATGCTTTATAGTGACATATTAAATAGTGAAATATGAAAACAGAGTCATGAAGGGAAGCCAATGGCCGTAAAATCTCAACAAATTCCATGTGCAGTAATGAATTCAAGGGGGAATCCATGAAACTAAAAGAAAATAGGCTTCCGAACAAGAGAGTACTTTGCACTGGGCCAGGCTACAGGAGGCCCTGGCGCGAGGCTGGTTGCTGCCCTAAACAAAAACAGTGTGCAAGGACGCCAAGGCTGTGACAGGTGTAAGGCGAGAAGTGAAAGTGGTCTAAGCGAATCTGTGAGAAGCAAAAATGAAATAATCAAGGCATGTTCCTTGATGTTATCTTTTGGCTCTCAAAATACTAGGTTGTTGTACCGTGTTAGCCATTATGAATGTAGAGAAAAGCCAAGCAAAATGACACCTTCTATTGGCTAACTAAAAAGATTACAGTATGCATGTAATTACATCTTGCCTGAAGAAGGGGCCTGAGTTGCCTCGAAAGCTTGCATACTGTAATCTTTTTAGTTAGCCAATAAAAGGTGTCATTTTGCTTGGCTTGGCTCTCAAAATAGAAAAAGAATGCTCAAATGAAGCATGGTGCCAGCACATCAGCGTTCCCTACTTTACGCAGCCCATATCGCTATTAGTCCATCTATTGTCCATCCATCCATCCATCCTCTTCCGCTTATCCGAGGTCGGGTCGCGGGGGCAGCAGCTTAAGCAGAGAGGCCCAGACTTCCCTCTCCCCGGCCACTTCTTCCAGCTCTTCCGGGAGAATCCCAAAGGTTGTTCCCAGGCCAGCCGGGAGACATAGTCCCTCCAGCGTGTCCTGGGTCTTCCCCGGGCCTCCTCCCGTTGGACGTGCCTGGAACACCTCACCAGGGAGGCGTCCAGGAGGCATCCTGATCAGATGCCCGAGCCACCTCATCTGACTCCTCTCGATGCGGAGGAGCAGCGGCTCTACTCTGAGCCCCTCCCGGATGACTGAGCTTCTCACCCTATCTTTAAGGGAAAGCCCAGACACCCTGCGGAGGAAACTCATTTCAGCCGCTTGTATTCGCGATCTCGTTCTTTCGGTCACTACCCATAGCTCATGACCATAGGTGAGGGTAGGAGCGTAGATCGACTGGTAAATTGAGAGCTTTGCCTTACGGCTCAGCTCCTTTTTCACCACGACAGACCGATGCAGAGCCCGCATCACTGCGGATGCCACACCGATCCGCCTGTCGATCTCACGCTCCATTCTTCCCTCACTCGTGAACAAGACCCCGAGATACTTGAACTCCTCCACTTGGGGCAGGATCTCTCCCCAACCCTGAGAGGGCACTCCACCCTTTTCCGCTGAGGACCATGTCTCGGATTTGGAGTTGCTGATTCTCACCCCAGCCGCTTCACACTCAGCTGCGAACCGATCCAGAGAGAGCTGAAGATCACGGCCTGATGAAGCAAACAGGACAACATCATCTGCAAAAGCAGTGACCCAATCCTGAGTCCACCAAACCGACCCCTTCAACACCCTGGCTGCGCTAGAAATTCTGTCCATAAAAGTTATGAACAGAATCGGTGACAAAGGGCAGCCCTGGCGGAGTCCAACTCTCACTGGAAACGGGCTCGACTTACTGCCGGCAATGCGGACCAAGCTCTGACACCGGTTGTACAGAGACCGAACAGCTCTTATCAGGGGTCCGTACCCCATACTCCCGAGCACCCCCACAGGATTCCCGAGGGACACGGTCGAATGCCTTTTCCAAGTCCACAAAACACATGTAGACCGGTCGGGCAAACTCCCATGCACCCTCCAGGACTCTGCTAAGGGTGAAGAGCTGGTCCACTGTTCCGCGACCAGGACTAAAACCACACTGTTCCTCCTGAATCCGAGGTTCACTATCCGACGGACCCTCCTCTCCAGAACCCCGAATAGACTTTTCCAGGGAGGCTGAGGAGTGTGATCCCTCTATAGTTGGAACACACCCTCCGTCCCCTTTAAAGAGGGGACCACCACCCCGGTCTGCCAATCCAGAGGCACTGTCCCGATGTCCATGCGATGTTGCAGAGACGTGTCAACCAAGACAGTCCTACAACATCCAGAGCCTTAAGGAACTCCGGCGATCTCATCCACCCCGGGGCCCTGCCACCAAGGAGTTTTTTGACCACCTCGGTGACTTCAGTCCCAGAGATGGGAGAGCCCACCTCAGAGTCCCCAGGCTCTGCTTCCTCATTGGAAGGCATGTTAGTGGGATTGAGGAGGTCTTCGAAGTACTCCTCCCACCGACCCACAACGTCGAGTCGAGGTCAGCAGCGCACCATCCCCACCCTATACGGTGTTGACACTGCACTGCTTCCCTCCTGAGGCGCCGGACGGTGGACCAGAATCTCCTCGAAGCCGTCCGAAAGTCGTTCTCCATGGCCTCTCCAAACTCCTCCCAAACGCCTCAGCAACAACCCAAGCCGCGTTCCGCTTGGCCTGCCGGTACCTATCAGCTGCCTCCAGAGACCCACAGGACAAAAAAGTCCTATAGGACTCCTTCTTCAGCTTGACGGCATCCCTCACCGCCGGTGTCCACCAACGGGTTCGGGGATTGCCGCCACGACAGGCACCGACCACCTTGCGGCCACAGCTCCGGTCAGCCGCCTCAACAATAGAGGCACGGAACATGGCCCCTTCGGACTCAATGTCCCCACCTCCCTCGGGACGTGGTTGAAGTTCTGCCGGAGGTGGGAGTTGAAGCTACTTCTGACAGGGGACTCTGCCAGCTGTTCCCAACAGACCCTCACAACACGTTTGGGCCTACCAGGTCTGACCGCATCTTCCCCACCATCGAAGCCAACTCACCACCAGGTGGTGATCAGTTGACAGCTCGCCCCTCTCTTCACCCGAGTGTCCAAGACATATGGCCGCAAGTCCGACAACACGACCACAAAGTCGATCATCGACCTGAGGCCTAGGGTGTCCTGGTGCCAAGTGCACATATGAACACCCTTATGCTTGAACATGGTGTTCGTTATGGACAATCCATGACGAGCACAGAAGTCCAATAACAAAACACCACTGGGTTCAGATCGGGGCCATTCCTCCCAATCACGCCCTTCCAGGTCTCACTGTCATTGCCCACGTGAGCATTGAAGTCTCCCAGCAAAACGAGGGAATCCCCAGAAGGTATGCCCCATCTATTGTTCACCCGCTTAAACTTAAACCCGCTTGAACCGTCACCTTATCGTGGTGGAGGGGTTTGCGTGTCCCAATGATCCTAGGAGCTATGTTGTCCGGGGCTTTATGCCCCTGGTAGGGCCACCCAAGGCAAACTGGTCCTAGGTGAGGGATGAGACAAAGAGCGGTTCAATAAACCTCTGATGAAGAATAAAAACCTTGGACGACATTTTCCTTTGCCCGGACGCGGGTCACTGGGGCCCCCCTCTGGAGCCAGGCCTGGAGGTGGGGCTCGATGGCGCCTGGTGGCCGGGCCTGCACCCATGGGGCTCGGCCGGTCACAGCCCGAAGAGGTAACGTGGGTCCTCCTCCCAATGGGCTCACCACGTATGGGAGGGGCCAAGGAGGTTGGGTGCAGTGTGAGTTGGGTGGTGGCCGAAGGCGGGACCTTGGCGGTCTGATCCTCGGCTACAGAAACTGGCTCTTGGGACGTGGAATGTCACCTCTCTGAAGGGGAAGGAGCCTGAGCTAGTGCGCAAGGTCGAGAGGTTCCGGCTAGATATAGTCGGACTCACCTCGATGCACAGCTTGGACTCTGGAACCAATCTCCTTGAGAGGGGCTGGACTCTCTACCACTCTGGAGTTGTCCCCGGTGAGAGGCGCCGAGCAGGTGTGGGCATACTTATTGCCCCCCGACTCAGAGCCGGTGCATTAGGGTTTACCCCGGTGGACGAGAGGGTGGCTTCCCTCCGCCTTCGGATGGGGGGAAGGGTCCTGACTGTTTTTTGTGCGCATCTATTGTTCACCCGCTTAATCAATGTTAGGCTGACACTGGACAAAAGGCATTGACCAATCAGTCAGGCAGCAGTCCACTGTTGTGTTTACTCATGCACGTGGCCACACTAACCAGAGTTAACGATAAACCTATCACACATGTCCACTATGTGCAGTTTTATTACTAGTGCATTTCATTAAAATGGTATGTCAGTGAACAACATGGTGTGTAGTTTCTTTTTTTTTTTTTGGTCACATAGCTCTTAGGGACTGTCTATGTGAAGTTTACACATTTTCTTTGTATGCAGGTGGGTTTTCTCGGAGTGCTCTGGTCCACCTTCCACTTCCTGAACAGATGCCGGTTAACATAGCTGGAGACTCTTACACTGGCCAGTATGAGTAAGTGTACCCTGTGATAAACAGGCACCCTTTTCAGTTACTTAATCTGCTTGGCCGCTACTGCTGTTGGAATACATTATATATCCCATGTCCTCAGTCTTCAATTAAAGAAGATTTCATAAAGTTTGTTGAATTTTCTGTGGCTTTCCTGTCACATCCTAAAGACCTGAATGTCTGGTTACTGTTCAAGTGTGTGTGGGTGCGTCTTGTGAGTCAGTAGTCACCTATCCAGAGGTGTTTATCAACTTGCACCAAAACCAGATGTGATAGGTATGACTAACACAACCCTTTTTTTTTAATTCACGTTCCAAAAACAAATTCTATCAAAAGTAGCATAGGTGCAAATGACCAGCGCTTCCAAGCTTCTACAGTTGAATCACTGGTAGGTTAAGTGGACAGAGTTGCACAGTGAATGGCTTTGAGCAGCCCTTTAGCTAAAAGTTCATAATACTATACACCAGGCTACACTGTTACACACAGTAGCACCAGATTAGGTAGATCGCTGAATTTATTTAAAGTTTTTCTGCAAACAAAAGAAATTCCATTGCACAAAATGACCTCTAACTGCAAACTCAAAACTGAATAAAGAATTTTTCAGTGTAAAGTATATTTATTTGAAACAAATGTTTGTGTAATATGTTGAATCAGGGCATTCATGTATTTTGTTGTTGCTGCGAGCTCCAAATATTTGTACACTATGTTATTTAGAATGATAATATTAAATGCGTTATCTCTATGAAAATATTGCAATGTGTATTTTCTGTGTCTATCATTACGCATTGGACTAACTCATTTTTACTGCACAATTGTGTCCTTTCTTAAAGTACACGGTTCCTTGTAACGTCTGTTTGTTTTCCAAAAAATAGTTGGACGTTGGATAAATGAACCATTCAAAGGGAAACATGCATATGAAAGGTGCTATCTAAATAAAGTGTATTATTAATAAGAGCCAAAGTAGGAAAGAACAAACAAAACCCTACTGCCTACTATATCTGGGTCTTCTATCATGGGATTTAAACCTGTCTCTCTCTGTTAGGGTGGCTCACTCACTTGCCCTCCCTCCAAATCCCACCATGCAACTTCTTTCCCATCAAATATCCCCAAGGCTCCTCACTAGCCTTCTTTCTTCTTCCCATCAGTAAACGTTCACTCAATTTATCTCCCCCGGTTTAGAATGAATTATTCCTTTGGTTGAACAAGATTATAAACCACCACCTCCACACCCCGTTGACATCTCTAGAGCTAAGGCTGGACCTTTCTTGTCCTGCTGAAAACCACCAAATTCTTACCTGCCCATTCCTTTAATGGGATAATGCAGTGCTATCTATTGCCACGCTAAAGTGTGTGATCTCTAGTGATCATTAGACCTTCCGCCAAGGCTCTGTGGCATGTATTTTTTTAATTAAGAAGTCAACATGGTCGTGTTTTTTGCCAGCAGAAAACCCTTCCTTCCACCTTTCCTGTAGGTCTAGTATCCTCTTTATGTCTCTCTCTCTCTCTTTCTCCTTATGGCCTATCACTCAATCTAAATAGCTGGTTATGCGTTATGCTTTACTGGGTTGCCTACCTCCCCAGTGTCATAGAGGAACATTGGGTGTTTATGCCCAGAATGTAACTCTGTTTTCCACTGGTGCACCAGCCTTGCTTTTATTGGGCACCATTAATGACAGGATCTACCGCAACCTATTGCTCCATACACAGCAAAAACCACTTTACAGTAACACTTAAAAATGTATACAATAGAGGGCCAATATTTACAGTGTTAATATTTAATTTAACACTGGTGACTTTGCCATGTCTGTTTTTCTATTGACATATTCCAGACCCCCTCCTTTCAGGTGTCAAGTGTAAAGCCTTTGTTGTCCCTGTTCCATCTTAGAGATGCCCTTCGTTAACTTATATCTGCCCTGGCACCTTTTCACATGACATGCTTCTAGAATTGATTCCGATTGATAGACCAGTCTATGAACTGTTTCTCGTAATAACCTTCCACTTTGCCAAGCGTATCGACTGTAAGACTGCCTGTACCCACTTCCTGGAAGCAGCAATGCAGTCATGAACATGTGGCAACAACAAAAAAATTAATTCATTAATTGATTGATGTGAAACCCAAATCCCCTGAGTGTATATTCAAACAATGACTGGCATTTAATACCTAAAGATAAATAAGGAAACGGGAAAAGATTTGTTCAGTTCTTCCTTGAATTTGAATTTTATTTTTAAATTCTTAATGAACTGTTTTAATAAGGGCATATTTCATAGCTTTCTTAATTTATTTTAAAACATTTAAATGACAGGCCTGCATGTCTGTGGCTGAATGTTTTAATCTAGCTAGTTTTACAAATCAGTAAGTCACCCATACATCTATTTGAACTACGAGATTGACTTTAATTTATTTGTTATTAAGAATTCAGAAAGCTGTGCTAATGTGATATTTATATTTAGAAGAAACTCAAAAATGTGCATTTCTACTTCAGCTTTAAATGATTATCTTTCTTATAATTCACCTTTTTTGACAGAGTTTGCTCCCTTAGTTGTATCCAGATACTAAAGATTAGTGATGAGCACTGCAGCCGCTTTGTTGTGTTGAGCGTCAGTCTCCATCATTGCCTTTGTTCCTCCTGCCAGTGAGTCCTCACCCAAAATATACTCTTAACTCTAAGTTCACGAAGCTGTTTAATTATTTCTAAAAACGGGTGTTATGCATGGTTGTCTCACATTTCTTGGGAGTTAAGAGCTTAAGGCTTTGGGCAAAGTTTACACAAACACTAAAGACAGTATAACAGTGACTAAATAAATGCAATAAACAAAATGGTCATAAAATTATTGAAATATAGTATATACAACAAATACAATTATATCCAAAAAAGAAAAGTAGAAAATAAGCCATTTATAACTTTCTTCTGAGAAATGGTATACATGTAAAAAAATTTCAAACAAGCGTAACATTGATTCTTAATAAATGTCCAGAATCCAAAAGAACAAGTCAACAGCAGCAAAAAGTGAAAGTCACATTCTAGCTTAATTCAATATAAGGCCATAGAGCAATGAAGCCCATCTTACTAGCTATGGGCATAATACAAAGTTACAAGTTTGGTAGTTCTTGAACCCTCAGCACCCAACAAGATCAAGGGAAACAAATGGCCTCTTATCAGGGCTTAACTTTATAAAGGCACCTCATGTCTCTAACTGGAAACAAGTGCTGCCCTCTACAGAATGGTAACCTCTAATAATGGTAGGTAGCCCTTGACAACAGACCCTCTTTTATTCCTTTATGAATGAACAATACAGCCATAAAAGTTCCATACTGTACACACCTATTAATACTGGGTCAGTTTAGATTTTCCAGTGTGTATGGAGTGCACATGGACAAAAATCTGGAAGAGACATACTGTATGGTCCACCAAGAAGTTTGAAAATGTGCTCTTTAAAATTTTCTTCTTTTTTTTTGTTGAGTTACGCTTCTCTTGAGTATACACAGTATCCTAGATTTTTTAGATAAATTTAGTCTTAGGTGATTAGATGATGATAACCCTATCCCTAATCCTAATCCTAATTTTGATTTCTGCATCTGCATCAGAAGAAAAGCGTAAATTTTAAATTAAATGTTACAGAGATTAATATATTAAGTAACAGATTGCTTTTCAGATTAAAAACTTGATTACCCTGTTATGTCTGTAGCCCAGTGCATGATTAATCAAAGAAAACAAGCAGGTACTAATGTTCAAGGACATAATGATTTAATTTTCTTAAAGTGAAACAGGCGTAGAAGGAATTAAATTAGGACAATCAAACGTAATGGTAAAGGTGTGGCAGATATGACAGTTTTACCTTTTTAGTCATCGGTTCTTACCCCATGGCAAGAATGATCATAATAACAACAGAGACTTTATTGTTGTCCTGAAGCGACAAGGTCACTCCCCAGAAAAAAATTCAAATCAAACCGGTTTTTCAAGGTGTGCTGGCCAAGCTCTTCTGAAGAAGAACAAGGAAACGGGCAAGGCTGAGGAATCAGAAATGCAGTGGTTGGCCATTGAAACTAAATGTAGCAGACAATCGATACATTAAACTGAAGAAGTCCAGTACTGCTATCAACTCTGAAATCAAAATACACCCCTCTACAGTCCAGAGAAGTCTACCCACAAAAACAAGAATGAAGTACTGAATGATGGCAGAAAGTCCTCTGGACTGTTAAATTAACATTTGACTTTAGGAGGCAGTTTGTGCATAGAAGAGCTGGTGAGCACTGCATGGATGAGTGCTTGTACCTAACAATGAAGTATTGTGGAGGTTGCCTGAAAGTTTTTGGCTGCATTTCTGTAAATAGAGTTGGTGATCTGGTCAGATTTAATGGAATCATCAATGCTGAGAAATAGCCTGAGGTTTTCTTCTATCATTTCATTTAATAATATTAGGGAGGCATATGATAAGTCCCAAATTCAGTCTGTAGCAGGCCAATGACCCCAACCACATGGACAGGGTCGTAAGGAACTATCTTCTGCAAAAATTAGAAGGGATCCTTTAACAGATGGTATGGCCTCCTTAACATGATGATTGGGATTACTTGGAGTGTTATAGAGCTTGGAGAGTGAGCCAGCCAAAGTCTACAGAAGAACTGGGCAAAGACCTCTAAGATGTTTGGAACAAATTAGCAGCAGGTTTTCCTCTAACTCTGCACAACAGAACTGATTACTTTTAAAAGCAAAGGGTGGCCACAGCAAATATTCATTTATTTATTTTTTTACTGCTTACGACACTTTTGTTTTTTTGATATTTAGAAACTTTTATTTCATTATTTTTGAAAGGATCACTTTTGTCTTGTGACATTTGTACAGTGCTAAATTGATAAGCATCCTACAATGGCTAACTGCTCAAATGATTAATGATTCTTACAATTAAAAAAACAAAATAAAACAAAACAAAACAGGAACAATGACTCAGAAAGACGCTTGTTAAGGGCAACAATGCAAACACAAATACGGCAACTTGAGCTCCACCACCTCACATATTTGGCAACTGAAACTCTAGGGCAGTTCACTTCATTTCCTGTGACTCATTCATTTAATGGAGCATTTTCATGAACAAAATACAAGTTCACTAAGAAATATAATTCATCATTACTTCTTCCAGTTTGTTTCCCGTGTCGTTGCACAAAGTTTTTCTCACTAGCCACTCACATTTTAAATAAAATCAACAGTAATTGAGCCTAATACATTTTTGGTAGCATAGCTTCACCGTGGTTTACCATAAATAGGAAATTTGATTATTTACTTTCAATATAAAACAGTTGTAACTTCAAAAACTACTTTATATTTCCAGAGAAATCATGTAATATTTTCTTAGCCACATAGTGTTCTGACAGCCGTGCCCATCTCTTTCTTGAATGAATGTTGATGGAAGAAAGAACCGACTTCCCATGATGCTGTAGCAGTAAATATCAATAGAGACATTGTGAGGGAGATGTGCATCAGGACCATGCTTATGAGATATAGTTATGTTTTTAGAATCAGGAACACTTTTTAATCACTACAACATGTCTGGAACAGGAACGTTATTTGGTACATTTGACAGCTGTTTAACACAAACTATCACACAGGCACACAAAACAGTTCCCTATATGTACCTGCAGTACAGTGGACATGTACAGGACATATAGACATTACAGTATAATATTTACAAGACACATGGGCAAGGTACATTGTGAGAAATAATACAGTATACAGCTTTGTAAACATACATATGGGGAAGACACCAATTATTAAGTAGAGAATGCCCAAGACTTCTGAGACAACAGTGTTTTCCAGCTGGAATGGAGAGTTGTAGGGACAGTGGGCTGGATGAGCTGAATAATGGCATTAGGAGAGAAACAGTTCAGATGTTTGGGAAGTTTGTTGGTTTTGATGGCCCTGAAGCATTTACTGATAGGAAGCTAATTAGTGATGCCCAGTGTGAGGAAGTAAATGCAGCAGTCTTGGTGGCCTGATTCAGCACCATGATAATTCACCATCATGATTATTTAGGCAGAATTACAGCATACCTCTTTAGGAATCAAACAGTGTCCGTTTGTCTATTTCTTCTTATTTATTCAGTCTCTTGATGTATTTTTTTAGTTGCATTATAAGAGGTAGGAGGTTGTAGCCACTCTCTTTATCAGCACATCTGATAATACACGGCAGTCGCATGTTGGATTGTATCATAATAGAGGCAAACTACATGACAGTAAAGGAAATGAACTATACAAGTGACAACTTTCAGTGATGGTTCAAATGACAACTGTTTGAGGACGTGTAATGTCAAGTTTCTTGAACTGGTTTTTTTTTTTGTAACAGAAGTAATAAATTCACCCAAGCAAAGAGTGTTGTAGATGATCGTCCCTAGGAATTTGCAGAGCTACACCACAGTAGTGCCCTTAATCACTAGGAAAGAAGATGTTTCTGAAATTAATTATCATTTCTACAGTTTTAGTATTGTTGGGATTCGCATTACTAGTGATGTACCATGTTGTGCAGCAATATACTTCCTTTCTGTACTGGCTTTATTTTCTCTCGTTGATGAGGTCTATAAGGTTGATGATATCTGCAAAATTAAGTAATTTAACTTGGAGATACTGGAAATCCAGCCATTGTCATACAAAGAATAGAGAGGACAACTTTTGTTTCACAGGCCCACTTTGATATGGACCCACTTCTCCTACCACTCAGGGAGAAAGGTGAAGGTCTATTTGCAAACTGACAGATATGCATTCATTTCTGAGAGTACGCCCAATAATATATAGGGATGCTTGTGTCGAAAGCCTGGCTGAAAGGCACAAACAGGATTGTAGTGCATGTACCTCTAAGGTCCAGATGTTGTACAAGTGTAAGCCCATATTCACAGCATCATCCACTGATTTAATAATCATGTGTGTAAAACGTAGGGGTCAAGGTGAATAGCGGTGACAGTCTTCAGGACATTTAAAATCAGCAATTTCGACTGCATATTTTCATTATAACTGATTTGCCTGTGTTAGGCTTCTAGTCATTAAGAAGGATTAATTTGTCCTGTTTTGGAAAGGTATTTTTCTAGTTCATCTGAAACTGTGAAGTATCTGGATGAATGGTAAGAATGAAGTGGACAAGATCCCGTATTGAGGTTATGTGGCACATATATAAGAACATGATGATGTACCAGAAAATCTGGTGGTGAGATCATTCAGTCATTTAAACTCGTCAGGTTAGCTGATAGGTAAGTTGTCTTAATATGTCATCTAGAGTCATCAAGATTAAATTCCTTGAGCTTATCAGAGCAGGCACACATATTTTAGCCCAGGGATACATTTGGTTGTTCTCCTTTGCACTCCTTGAAGTGTGGCTATAACTTCTTTGCAGCATAGTGACATGAACTTTATACGGTACTCCAGAGCTTGATATGTGTGAGGGGAACCTTTTTTGTTAACAAGCTGTTGTTCTAGTTTGTCCTTGTAATCACTTTTAGAAGATCTTAATTGCAGAGTTGAGTTCATTTTTGCCTGTTTGGAACTCGTCTGCGGGCTTCTTCCTTTGCCTTGGTGGACTTTTAGTTTCTTTACGAATCATGGCATTTGTATATAGTAGCTTTCTTGATGAATTCAGGCATTTTTGAAATAAGAAATGTATGTAGTTAAAGTATCAATCAGTTCACTTACAGCATAATAACACTACCACTGTGAAAGAATCCCTCAACTACAGTAGTGCTCAAAGAATAAAAAGATCTCTTATATTAGTTTTTACTGTGTTTAGTTTGTTGGATGCAATTGCGCCATAGAATCTGAGTTGCCTATGGGTGCTCGAGGTATAGCATGTTACTCATCTTTTTTGTGCAGTAACAAGGAACCAAAGTTTCTCATCTTTAGTTGAATTCTAGGTAATCAGTTGTTTGCATTTTGGTAGTTCCTAAGTCAAACTCTCATGAGAATGATAAGAGAGTTGGGAGGGTTGTTTTCCAGCTCTGTAGCCTGACCAGAAAACAGCTGCTTTATATCTAATGCATTTACTTGAAGGTTACGTGTATACGAACCAAATTTATAGAACTCTCTAAACAAGTTTTGCAGTTCCAGATTATCAGTACTTTAACAACATCGCCGAACCAGTTATTGTTAACATGAAAACATACCCTGCTGCCTTTCGTTTTGCTGCTGAGCTCGGCGTCCCTGTCAGCTCTCAGCAGGCAAAGTCCAGTAAATGTAGTGCGCAACTCGGTGTTACAGGAGACAGCCACATCTCAACAAAACTGTCAATGTGAGGGTATTCTCCTTGTTAGCAGAAGCAGCAGTGTATCCAGTTTATTTCTTTTGAGATCCCATGCTGAAAAGAAAGAATCCTGGCTACGAGGCACCCAGTCCATATCTCCTAATGTGAAGAAGTGACCCAAAACACTCCCCCCTACTTCGCTTCATTGCTTGTTTTATTTTTGTTGCAGTCTGTGTTCAAATTTGCCAGAAGCAAGTTTAAATATCCACTTAGGAAACCAGTAGAGATGCTTTGCTAGTTAACACCAGTTTTCTAGTGTTTTTCATCCAGTTGTTGTTACAAAGCATAAAGCTTGAACATAAAAAACCAAGACTCTGTTTAGTGCCCACCAGTTGTTATGTGTCTTTTCTCAGGCCCTCCCTAGTATTTCACTAGCATTTTGGATTTTCTGATAGGCTCTCTGTCACTGACTGTCTGTGTTTATAGTCAAGCTAGTTTTAATACTCCTGCTAATGCCTTCCTTGCATAAAACTGGATTGGTACACTCTGATTTTGAATTGATGTGATTGAGATAAAAAGGGAATCTTTACACATCTAGCATATTGATTTAGGAGGGTAAGCCACAGGCCTCATCTCTTGGATGCAATGTTCATTTCAGGAGTGGTAAAAATATTTTGTCCCATGGACTGATGCTAAATTGCCTCAAGTTCTGCATTCAAAGTTCAGAATTCCTCTCCTTTTACAACGATAGAGGAGTACAAAGAGTTTAAGCCTCAGGTATAACGCAGGTACAACTGTGTGAGGAAGGGAATGACAACTTTTAAATTTCACATTGCAGTTTTAATTCAAGGACATTAAATGGTCAAATGTTCAAGAAGTAGCTTAATAAAAATTGGTACCACTGTTTAAGCTATGTTCTTCAGTGCTACTTTGCTAAGCATTTTAGATTATTAAAATAACACATCCATCATTCATTCGTCATTCAACCAGCTTAGATCACTTTAGTATGGCGGACATACTGGAGCCTACAAAGGGTGTGCTGAACAAAAGGCAAGGACCAACACTGGATGGGGTGTCTGTTTGTTACAAGACAAACACTTTTAGCTAATTAATTTAAAGTTGCCAGACAATGTATTGGGTATAACTGAGGGAGTGATTAAGAAAACCGATGGATCCAGATAAAACAGACATATGAAAATACAGACAATAGCCTGCCGGGAACTGAACCAGAGTTCCTGGTGCAGAAAGGAAGTTAATCAGGTTAATTCCTGTAAATCTGTTATACTCTCCTTCATAGCCACCTAATACCCGTGGAACAAGTTTGCACTGTGGTTTCCAGAGGTCGGTCCCATCCAGGACTAGTTGTTACGACCTTGCACTGTTTAGCCACATCACCTTGCAGAAAATGGCAATAGTTTTTCAGCTTCTTCAGAGTGATACTGGCCATATCTCTTGTTCGGTCAGTGCAGCAGCTTCACTCCCTGTGGTGTCTTCCTCAATCCATATACCAGTTACTGCAAGCATGCATTATCTATCTTCCGGTCTCTTTCTGTCTCTCTCTTCCTTCCATGGTGATTTTAAACTCCCTGAGTGTGGCCCTTCTTTGGCTACAGGGCAACCTGTCTTGAAGTTTCTCTAATGGCTCCAAAGTATTTCAACCTTTCTATGTCTTCAGTAGTTCTAGAAGGGTGGCTCCAAGGCATAACATAACATTTGTCCTTGGGACTGTATAAGGAGGAAACTTTATTCCACTCTCATGATGCAGTGTGGTGTACCTCACTTCCAACTAAAAGCCGGGAGGCCTCAAATCCTCCAGCCAGCCCTCCTTAGATGCTCCTCCACTTTTAAACCTAAGGTCAGGCAACACTGACCTGCTGAGTTACCTGCTGGCTGAATTTCATCAAAAATGTTGCATGTTTCCATTAAAGTTGTGACCCTTTATCTCCGGCAGTTGTGCTCCTGCTTGGCACCCTTTTGGAACATCATGCACAACAATCCCTAATATCTATTGTCTTCCCCAATTTGTTCTACATTAGACTTCTCCTTTTGCTAACATATTATGTGATGTCTTTTGGAACTCTAATGTTCAATTTCCTTTTGCCAATTTTGTTGCTTCTTTTCTCAGTAATATCTGGTAGCCCCTTCATATCTGGTATTTCACAATCAATATGTCTCTCATAGTGGTAATTTAGCCTGCCTCCAATTTGTTTGATGTCTACATTAGACTTCTCCTTTTGCTAACATATTATGTGATGTCTTTTGGAACTCTAATGTTCAATTTCCTTTTGCCAATTTTGTTGCTTCTTTTCTCATAGCAATGTCTTGCCATCTGGTAGCTCCTTCACAATCAATATGCATACATCTGGGGGGTAGCCAGGGCATAGTGGTAAGCACTGCTGCCTCCAAGGTCCACTATTCTCAATTCAAATCATGTGGCTGGTTGATGTCTGTGTGAAGTTTGCATATTCTGTGTACGTTTTCCTCATTTTCCTCATTCCTCTTTTTATAGTTATTATTATAGTAATTATAGTGAATAGAGTACAGAAAGGAAGTGAATAATGTAGCTGTGTTTTTATAGTTTATTTTTTTTAATGTTACAGCTATTTAGACAGCAAAGGCTCAAGTATTGAGTGAGACAAAAAAATCCATAGTCCAAGTAACTTTTCTTTTTAAATTTCAGGTAAAATTTAAATGAAGTGAACATTTTATAGCACACACAAAGAACCTTCTGTTCTTTACTATTACAGTTCTAGGCTTCTATATCTATTTCAACTTTATTACTTACTTCTAAGCATTATGGTTGCATGTGCTGCATTACATTCAGAAAACTGTATACTATTACCTCTCCTTTCACAAACCAAACTGAGAGATTTTCTCTACTTATGCAGCCAGGACATTATATTTACTTGTTAGTTTGGAGGTAGCCTCGTAGGACCAGACATGATTCTTGAATGAGATCACAAATCTGGGCACAACTCGCTAAAAATATAGCAAATAGAGGCGGCATCTTTGCCCATAGGGTTTCTTCCTAAAAACACGCCAACTTCCTCCAGTCCATGCATTCAAGCATGCAGGGGGCACAGTGCTATTACTCCTTGTTTACTAGAAAAACATTTAAAATAACTATGGAAAGAAATGGAGAGAAACAAAAAACAGTTTTCCCTATCCAGTCTACATGTGTTTTTTGGACTTGGAAAAGGCATTCGACTGTGTCCCTTGGGGAATCCTGTGGAGGGTACTCTGAGAGTATGGGGTACTAGACCCCATAATAAGGGCTGTTCGGTCCCTGTACAACTGGTGTCAGAGCTTGGTCCTCATCTAGTCAAACCCGTTTCCAGTGAGAGCTGGACTCCGCCAGGGCTGTCCTTTGTCACTGATTCTGATCCTAACTTTTATGGACAGAATTTCTAGGCACAGCCAGAGTGTTGAGGGAGTCCAGTTTGGTGGACTCAGGGTTAGGTCACTGCTTTTTGCAGATGATGTTGTCCTGTTTGCTTCATCGGGCCGTGATCTTCAGCTCTCTCTGGATCGGTTTGCAGCTGAGTGTGAAGCGGCGGGGATGGGATGGGAATCGGCACCTCCAAATCCGAGACCATGGTCCTCAGCCGGAAAAGGGTGGAGTGCCCTCTCAGGGTTGGGACTAAGATCCTGCCCCAAGTGGAGGAGTTCAAGTATGTCAGGGTCTTGTTCACGAGTGAGGGAGAGAGACCCTTTACTGTCTGCACCCCTTTAGATTTTTGTGAGACCGCTGCCAATGTCTTAAGATTTGGGACCACCCGGAAGCCAGCACTATCCCGCTCCTCTGACGGCCCCTTTCCTCCCACCGGACACTCGGTCATCAATCCCTTATCAACTGTGGGATTTAAGATTACTTGGCAGCTGATACTAGATAATCCCTCTGCCCTTGTCATCTGAGTCTTGACTTCATGTACGGTACCGGTTGCACCCACCTGTACCGTCGAATCAGTCATCTGTGGAAGCTCCCATCCAAAGCGGCGTAAATATTCTTCCATCCGCCTTAGAGGTGCCTCGGCCGTTGCTCCCAATTCCGGCCGTCCATCACAAAGGGTATATGGAAGTGAGTGACTAAATAAGAGATACACGCATTTGATGTTCTTTGTTCACTTACATATTTATGCCCATTTGTTTCTAGGAGGAAATTTCCTCTATGTTGTAAAAAAACAGAATTCACTTTGATCACCACAATGGATCTTCTGATTTGTGGTTCAAAATACTCTCTGTTCAACATGTTAGCCCACTAAGCTAGTTGATGGTGTCTTTGATGCAAAAGAGTACTGATAACAATTACAAAAATAATCATCCATCTATCCATATTTTGATCTTGTACTGTATGTTCTATTTTAAGACTATGGGAAGCCAGATCTTATCCAGCAGTGTTAAGCACTAGGAATACTGGGAATACTAGGAATCACTGACCACACTCAGTTGTACCAAACAAACATTGAGTTTCCAATACATGGAATGCACATGTCTTTAACATAAAAAGAAAAACAAATCAAACAAACATAAATATGTGATAACATTATTTTTTCTTGAATAAAAACAATTATGTGTTAATTTCCGTGTCACAGCAGCAATCATTCCAGGAAACACTAACTGCTAAGCATTGCCTGGATCTCAGAGATGGTGAAGCTTATGCCAGTTAATTTGGAGGAAGCATTAAACACACCTTTGAGTGACTGCAGAGGGCCAGTCATTCCACTTAGTAGATGCTATATTGCTTTCCTTTATAATATTGAAGTTTTATAAAAATGTTACTCTATCTTACCTTAAAATGGTCCATGTCTGTCCATTAATAAACATAGATAGGAATGCCACCAATGTGCTCTGTGGTTCAATAGCTAGCACTGTTGCCTCACAGATCCAGTATCTTGGGTTCAAATCCTGCTAACAGTTACTGCCTCTGTGGTGTTTGTGTGTTCACCACATGTCTGTGTGACTTTTTCTCGATTCATTTCCTACATTGCAAAGAAATGTATACTGCATTTAGTCAACTGGTGATTCTGTTCATGTATATATTCATAAGGCCACACAGTCCTTTTGCCTTTCTGGCCGCCTCCCGTCCTCTCTCTCCAGTCACTACTTCAGAACCGCGTAACTTTACGGATTTTATAGTGGAAGTAAGATTTAATAAATTTAATGGCAAGTTCCATAAAATAAGCCTAGAAATCCTGGCAATTGGTTAACTTTGAAAAAAGTTAACTTTTGTAGGCGGGTTTCCTCCGGGTACTCTAGTTTCCTCCCACAGTCCAAACACATGCAGGTTAGGTGCATTGGCATTTCTAAATTGTCCCTAGTGAGTGTTGTGTGCATGTGTGCGTGCCCTACGACGGGCTGGCATCCTGCCTGTTGTTAGTTTCCTGCCTTGCGCCCTGTGTTGGCTGGGATTGGCTTCAGCAGACCCCCGTGACCCTGTAGTTAAGGATATAGTGGGTTGGTAATGGATGGAAGGTATTTAGAATTCGTTACATTTTATATAGTGCTTTTCTCACTACTCAAAACATTTTCCATGCAGGGAAGACCAGCGATGCAATCTCATGATCTTGCATTTAAACATTACAAATAAGTCATTTTCACAGGGAAACATTCAAAACTAGCAGATGATTACTATCAGTGTCTTGATCCTGTGTGATCATGCAAAGTTACCAACATGCAAAGAACATGAAAACTCACGCAAATGCACAGACACGTTGAATGAATGCTGAAATGCCAGTCTCAGTGGTCAATTGGCTACAAAGATTTTTCACAGCTATGGAAACAAAATGTTGAAATAAGAGAGCTGCTACATTGTTGGCAACTGATGCCCACACATTTCATTTCCCTGGGTACCGAGAACTCAGCTAAACATTGAAAAGCATCCAACGAGGAAACAAACAGGTGAATATTGCATTTTGTTTTGTAACATACTTGTGGTCTACTTGGTATGTTTATGGAATGCATACAGTAAAAGGCACCCATTTGGCAGTGTTTTTGTTTCCTTCATTTATCCAGATTTAATTCTTCCAAATTTTGGGAGCTATGAATTATTTCTGAAACTTAGATTATTGCTGGTAATTGATTGAAATAGTGATGTTATTGTCAGGTAGCTTATTATATTCATATTTATGGATAATAAGAAAAACAGGCATACGGTTATGGGAAACTGACATTTTGTTTCCCATTTGATTGCAAAAGGCGAAACTTCCTAAAAAGAGTTTTTAGAAATTTTTCTTTGGGTGAAAATCAAGGAATTTTGGTCACTAATGCCTCTTTCACACTCTTGTGTTTATCTGTATTCATTTCTGTAGCTCCGTAAGGCATATACTCTGTAACACGTCTGTTAAATCAGTTCTATTATTCTTCTCGTTCACATCACTGCTGTGGGGCAGTGCGTTTTTTTTTTTGTTTTTTTTTAATGTAACATGCTACATATTTTCCACAAGAAACACCAAAAAGCCCCACTGCTCACATCACTCATTACAGGGGAAGCCACCTCCACCATCCCACATCCCAGCAGCACCTAGCAAACCACCCTTTCCTGTTTCTTCATTCCTGTAGAAGAGGTTGAAGACATTTGCCATGTCTAATTTCTTTTCTGACTCTAATGCGACTTTAGGATTGTGCTTGCCAAACTTTTCCTCATAGTTGGCAAAGTGGGTGTCATACTACCAGAACAAACATTTTGGACAATAACCATATACAGAATGGTATACACCTAAAAAAAAAAAAAAATCTGTGTTTCTGATATAATTTAGATCAAAACAATTACTGGAATTATTTTTTAAACTTGTGATGAAACACGGTTTATTTTTATTATATTTGAACAATCATGTAAACTGCAATTAAATAAATCAAACAGTGAACAAATTTTAAATAATGTTTTAGAATGAATCCGGTCTTTCAGCAGTGCAAAAATGTCTTAAATTAAAAAGTCCACAATGTGCCACCTTGTGTGTAATGTTTTCACACAACTTGGAATACAAAGTATGTTGCTAGCATCAAAGTGTGCCAAATGTCCGAATGCAGCAAAGCTGTCAGTATCTAAAGTACACAGCCAAAACTGACATGGGGTAAGGAGCGAACATAAAATAGCACTTTGCGGACAGAACAATCTGTGCGTGCAGAACATTGCACGTACAATCTTGTCAAAAAGTATATACATTCCATGAAAATTGTTGACTTTTTCATCATATTTAAATAGGAATATATTACATCTTCATGCAAGCAGCACTTATAGAAAAAAAAAAACCAAATGACACATCCTTGTAAAGTTAACCTGGTGTTTTCATTCTCATAATTTAAAAGAATAAAAATGCAGATTTGTCATACAGGAAAAAGTAAGTGCACCCCTACATTTATCACCACTTGAAATCAGAATCGGGTGTTCCAGATCAGGTGCCAATGATTAGAATCTCTGTACGCAGTACTGTATGCAGGTGGACCCTGTTTTATCTCAACCACAGATATGTAGGGTCTGGTGTTCTCTTTGCTACTGAAGTGTGTGGTGTCATCATGCCAAAAGATCTCTTAAAGGCCCTCAGAAAGAAGGTGCCTACGAGTCTGGCAAGGGATTGAAAAAGTTCACCAAATTATTTGAAATCATTCATTCCAGTGTAAGGAAAATCATCTACAAAGTGGTGCATATTTCAAATGACTGGCCGGCTCAGCAAATTCAGCACAAGCACTGCTAGTTAAAGAAGTTTCCCAGAACCCCAAAATTTCATTGCAGGATCTATAGATAACTCTTGCAAAGGCTGATGTCACATTACTTGCATCTACAATCTGAAAGATACTGTACAAGTTTTACCTGCATGTGAAGTGTGCCAAGAAAAAGCCCTTGCTGTTTGAAAAGAACATCAGAGCAGCACTGCAGTTTGTCATTGAATACAAGGGTAAAGACCAATAATGTGCTTTAGACATGTGCATCAAAGATAGTTCTTTGGCCACAGTAACTGTAGACATGTTTGGCACAAATAGAAAAGACAGTATTTCAGGAGAAGAACCTCGTTGCAACTGTGAGACCTGTGGTGAAAATGGCAAGGCAAATATCATGATTTGGTGTTGCTTTGCTGCCTTGAAGCCTGTGCAGCTTTCAGTCATCAAAGGCAACTATGAATTCTGCATCATATAAAATTGTGCTTGAGGATATTGTGAGGCCATCTGCCTGAAAGTTGAAGTTGAGCTGTGATAAAGCACATTAGCACTAGCACGACTATTCCACCATGGAACTGCTACAAAAGAAGAAACAAAGGCTTATGGACTTGCCTAGTCAAAGCCCATTGAAATGCTGTGGAAGGATTTGAAACTGGTGTTACATGCAAGAAAACCAAAAAATATCTTGCAACTGAAATAAATTTGCATGGAAAAAAGAAAATATGTTTTTTTGTAGTCAATGTCGGAGGCAGGTGAGCAGTTATGCAAAATGCTTACAAGAGGTCATTTATACTAAAGGAGGAGATAAGAACTTCTGAGGCCAGGGGCGGACTTTTCCCCCAGTAGACCATTACATCTATTAATATTTTTATAGAATAACATGAGTGAAAGCACACATTTTCTTTGTGGTTTTATTCAAGTATAACACCTTCATCTATAGGCACTATATGTATGAAGATCTACTGTTTGCCTGGCCAAACATGTTTTAAAAGTCAAAAATTACCATGAGGTGTACTTACTTTTTCACATGGCTGTACACAACACAGCCCCAAAGAGTACAGAACATGTCACATTGGATGTGTACTTTGTATTCCAATGTGAATGAAAACATTATTAAGCACAGACAGCATATTCAACAATACATACAAAATCAAAAATAACAGTAGCCTTTCTTTGCTTGTGTACACACCTGCTGTAAAAGCATGAGTGTGTAGTTCAATGTCTGCAAATGTATGTATGTGATATATGTGCCAACATTTCAATATAGCTGTACTAAAATCATATTGTTTTTTTCTAAAAGGCACTTCATTCGTGGCCAAGTACCATGCTGGATTGGTTCTTCCATTTTTCATAAAGAAAGCCCACCATTTATTCTCTCATTTTGGCCAGCAGCCGTGCCACATATACTTCAGAAGTAATCATCCACCTGAAGCTAAGCATTTTCAGGCCCATCCAGTACTTGGATTGGAGACCATCTAGCAAAAGCTTGAGTTGCTTCTGGAAGACATGATGGTGAGACCAGTGGGGTTGCTTACCCTGAGTTCTCAATGTGGATCCCAATACCCCAGTGAAGTGATGGGGACATTGTACTGAAAAATGGCAGCATCCTTCAGATGAGATGTAAATCCAAGGTCCTGGCTTACTGTGGTTGTAAAAGATCCCTGCACATCTTCCATAAAGAGTAGGGTGTATCCTGATGTCCAGACTAAATTGCCCTCCTCCATGGCCTAGTAATTCTGTCTCTAGTTGGCTATCTCTCTCACCATTTCACCACCTAGTAGCTAATGTGTGGTGAGCATACTGGCACAAAAACTGACTACCATTGCATCATCCAGGTGGATGCTAGACATTAGTGGTGGTTGAAGTGGCTCCCCACTCACTATGAAAAAGCACTTTGGGTAGTGAGAAAAGTGCTGTATAAATGTATTATTATAATTATTGTCAGGTCAGCAGAGGAATTGTGAGTTAGCCACCTCTATGTTTTTGTATATACAGCTTGCTCTGTCTACAACGTGACACCTCTCGTGTTCTCCTTTCCGTAATGGTTAAGACCATCCTAGGAGGAAGAGGCAGGTTCAGGTGGATGGACACCAGAAGTGATGTCAATGGTGGAAAAGCCATCAACCTTCTGGTCTGCAGAGGGAGAGAAAGAGAAGGCATTATGGTAGGGTGCCAGTCCCTAGAGTGGAGAAGCTAGAGCCCTTAAACTGTCAACTATGCGCATGCTTGTGACAATACATACAAATATAATATATATAACACCATGTTTTCAGGAGAGGAAAGACTATGCAGTTCAAAAAGAGATGAAGACAGAAGAGAAGCAGCAAACAAATCAGAATTAACAGACCTAATGTTGCGATAGGAAACAGACATTTTCTTGACAGATAATAATGCTAAAGTTACATTCAATAAGCTTATGATCAGAAATGCCAGAGAGTGAACCTCAGACAGTTTGCATTGAACAAAGCAAATCAAGAATATGACCATGAGTATGAGCTGGGAAATCAACGTGCCGTGTCAAGTTAAAACATTCCAAAGTTGAGATGAATTCAGCTGCAAGAGAGCAGTTGATATCAACATTAATATTAAAGTCACCAAGTATAATTACAGCAAAGCAAAGAGATGAGATTACAGTGAGAAGTTCTTTAAATTCAGACAGAAAGTTCACCACAGATTTGGGAGGGCGATAAACTAACAACAGCAGCACAGGAGGGAAGGAAACCAGTTTCACAGCAATATATTCAAAAGATGCGACTTCAAAAAAGGAGAGTTCCTTCATTGTTAAGGTTATATATATATATATATATATATATAAATATATATATAGTGTCGAGCACGGCCAGGACCCTTGCCCAGCCAGAACACCTCTATGCTGGAAGGGGGAGGGAATGCATCCAAAGCATTACATCCCCCAGGGCACTAGGTGGCAGTCCTCCCAGGTTGCACCGGTGCCTCGGACTCCCACAGGGATTCATGGGAGCTGGAGTTTGGTGCAGCCATGTTGGGTTCCGTGGACGCTGCCGGGGATGCTGCTGCTAAGCCCTTGACTATAAAACTAATATATATTTATTAGTTTTATAGCTATATATTTTAATGTCTTTTCAACATTTTTATTTTTGGAACCTTTTTCGAGTAAATGTTCTGCTGTTGATTTCCTTATCATGGGCAGAAGCTGGGGAATACTTTAATAACTCAGAGGGGTGTTGCACGATTCCTCAAATATAAAATCTTTTTAAAGCATTGTAAAACATGCACTTTTTAATGGAAGGGAAGGTCTTGTCTGTCATATTCAGTGTCCTGTAATGAACTAGGCAAGGTAAAAAGTGGGCTTTTCCACGTTTTTGTAAAATTTCATATATACATAGGATGATGGGGGGAAAACTCTTTACCTTTAAAGTTCTACTTAGAAATTATTAGGAAAAGAAAGGATGCCCCCAGTAATATAATAGCTTAGGGTCACATACAAGTGCAAACCCTTCAAACGATTTCAAAGCCACAAGAATGCATGTCAGGTGGCAGTAAAGATTTTTCTGTTTTTAGTTTTCTACATTCACGTTTGGTTAATGTCCCTTTACGAGTAAGTAAGTTAAGCGAGTCTTTTCAGTATGTCATGTGGCACTGTTAACACCAGACATTAAGGCTTACTCGGTGCATCCAGGGCCCAGCATATACTCATTGCATCTGATAATATTTGCCGCGTCAGCCGCTTTTACATACTTTTCTGCAGCCTGACTTGCTAATATTAATCCTCCCATCTGAAAGAAAATAGCGAACCATTCTATTTAAAATAATCCTACTTGTTTATGCTAGAGTGGAAGCACATACCCAGCCGTGCATGTGTGCTTAGTGCTCATAAAAAAGCAGACACCAACGATGTTATTCACATGCCATGCTGATGTCAGCCTGCCCTGTGGCCTGTTCCCTTAAAGGACAGCCTTTGAATTTCACAGTGATATTGTTTCATGTCAGTATCCTCTTCTATTCCTGTCTCCCTACAACCACCTATCATATGTGACATTAATTGCTTATAGTCATTTAGTTCTCAAAAAAAGAAAATAAATATAAAAGTATACGTGCAGAGTTGAGCAGAATAATGCAGCAT
Organism: Polypterus senegalus; assembly: GCF_016835505.1. NCBI lineage: Eukaryota > Metazoa > Chordata > Cladistia > Polypteriformes > Polypteridae > Polypterus > Polypterus senegalus. Next base: position 123,561,265 of record NC_053156.1, read on the forward strand.
GCCACACTAAACAAAATCATACAATTTGCAATTCAAAACATATTTGACAGACATGGGGGTAAAAGATAGTGGTCAGGCAATCAGGGTACCCCTATCTAAAAATGGCACATCAGCCATGCAGTTAAAAATACTTTTTGAACCTGGTAGTTTGGAAAATAAAATTAAGGTGCAGTCAGTCCCACTATTTGTGCTCAGAGTGGGTAACTCAATATCAGCAGCATCCTGAACAGATCTCAGCAATGAATGGGAGATCCCTTCCTATCACTGTTGAAGTGAACGTCACCATCTTTTTCTTTTGTGACGAGTGTTACAATGCCAGAGAGTGATGTGATCGGAAACTTTCTTTGGTGAAGGATAAAAGTGCACAAGTGTCCTGTTATTAGTCCTATATAACTGCAAGCATCTCAAGATGAGGTATTTTTTCCAATATGACCTTAATATTTGCAGCTTCCACCCAGGTTGGCCCATTCATGTTTCGTGAGGAATCCAAACCAGTTGATCATTTCCATTGTTGTTCTGTCGGTGTTGCCTTGGATAAGACTCTTGAATGTTCCCTGAAACCTTCAAGAGTTATTTTATCTTGATGACATTTGGGTTGCATTATTGCCTTGTTCCTATATGCCGCTTTGCCATTCATTATGCAATTACTATAGCTGAAGTCACGAAAGAATAAGTAGGGCCTGAGACTGAGGGCCAGCAAGATGCCACAGAGTAATCTGAATGGATAAGAGTTTGTTGGCAGACCTTAACAATTGTGGTTTGTTCATTAGGAAATGCAGCATTCATTTGGATATGGAGTTGTACAAGCACAGAACTTGAAGCTTCAGATTAGACAAACGTGTGCGGATGGCAAAGCTGTTTTGAAGAAATGGCATCCTCACATAGGTGATTCATGTGTCAGGTTTGTACAAGGACAACATGAAGGGCTGGGTAATTGAAGGTACCCATTGGACTGTAGCAGTGCTTAAACTGTAAATCATGAGGTGCTGGAGTCCATAGTGACAGGGCAGTAATTTGGGCAACAGATAACTGTTAAAGTTTAATTACATCATCAACCTAATAAATACATGCAATCAGTGCTATCTACATGTATACTTGCATGCACAAGTAGTAATTCTCTTGGATGTCTTGTAATTTTAAACTGTTCTACAGTCCACATACCGTGCAACACACTCGTAATGGAGTTTTCACTTGGGATGTCCCAAAGTGCAGAGGGGTCAAGATCAGAGGTTCATTCTGCACAAATTAAGTGCTGAATTGAAGTGAGTCTAGCAGTCTGGAGCAGAGAGGTTAAGATGAACACTTAGCAGCCTTTTCAAGCATTCAGTGGCTGCTGAAGTGACCTGCTACTCCCAGTCTTTCTCATTTATATTTTTTCATCATCAAATCATAAGTGGTAGATCAAAGGATAAATTCTATACCCCAGTTACATTCAGTTCATTTGTTTTTCTTTGACGTTCCTTATTGAGTGCAAACTCGAGGCGCTTGCAGCAGCTTCCAACTCTAATGAAATGACAGAAATAATCAAAATGTACATCATGTACATACAGTATGTGAACTCATGAAGTAGTCTGCACACACAGTAAACCAGAGAAAATTTCAATCTGATTATCATAAAATTATACTACTAAAAGTCAGTTTTAACAGACATGTGGTCACTTGGCAATGGAGGAGAGGAAAGGAAAACAAAACTCCAGCATTCTTAGAAAAAATAAACCTATGGAGGTCCAAGTTTGGTTTTGGCTGACAAAGTCACAGTTCTGGTGACCAAGGTTTAATGGCAAACCTATTCCTGAGCATTCTACAAAGTAGCACACAATAAAGTAGTCACATATGAGACAGGGAGCCCTGCCATGATTTTAGGAATAGCAAACATAGAAGCCAGCAGGAGCTCCCTGTGCCCATTTTGCTAGATCTGTTATCTGTATGAATGCTAGAGAGGAGACTTTCTGTATTTGTTGGATTTGTTGCATTTTGAGTGTGGAACTATATGTTTGTACAGACTGTTTCAAGCAGATACGGTGAGATGTTTTGATAAACATCATACTATTGTGAGTGCTCTTGCAAAATGAACAGTTCACCAATTGATTAAAATTTGGTGTATTAATAGTTAAGTATAGCAATGTATAGAAACCAAATATTCCTTCAGTCCATACTCTAGAGGTAGTCACCGACATTGCAGATCATTTGGAAAGAAGTCCTCATAAGTTGACATGGTCTTTACTACAACAGACCGGAGGTGATCACATCAGCATGTACTGTGTGGTTTGTCATTCTTGGATTCCCATTGTCTCTCGGACAGAAGTGCCACCTCATCAACTGGGAGTGCTTCTGGGGCTACGACATGGCCTGACAGAAGCAATTTTGGGTTATGTGGGAGTCCCAAAAAACAAGGAGCACAGCTCCTAGTAGCACCCCCTGGTGACACCCAAGGATCTCAACAGGGCTGTTCTACTGCATTACAATTCCCAGCATTTCCTGTGGTTGTCTGTTGGTGTACTTGACTTTAGGGTTGCTGCCACCTAGTAGTTTGGGGGATCATGCAGCTTAGACAATTCAGCTCTCCCTATCTTTCCTTCAAGTTGGCCTTCCTCTATCTAATCCTGCCAGGATGCCAGCATACCCAGTCTTCAGATGGTATCCTATGCCCAGATCCTTATGTAGGCAGGGAACCTCCTGCCACTTTTCATGCCTATTGACCACCAGGGCCTTGTGGCCAGGCATGGGAAGGTAGTCTATTCTGTGTCCCTGCCTGCCGACCATTATACTGCTTAAACCGTTTCTGGGTCATGGGTCCAAGGCCTATGCTGGGAGTGTAGGATGCATCCTGGACATATTGGCCATCCAATCACAGGGCTCACCCATACCCACACCCACAATAGAAGATGGCTACTGGTATCTCTAGATAACCTCATCTGCACGTCATTTTGAAGAATGGGAGGACAACTGCTGGACCACAGACACTGGAAGAGTATACAAACTCCACAAAGACTGCAATCAAATCTGGGATTTCAATCAAGGATGCTGGATCAGTGAGGCAGCAGCACTGCCTTCTATGCCACATAGTGGGAACAGTAACCAATGGTTTTCATTTTACTGTAAGGTATTGTGACAATAAATTGAATTGGAAATTAAAATTGCAGCTTGCTGTGTAAATTCATATAATTTGTTCTACTTGAAGAATTTGCCTTCTTGTTCGAGCGATATAATTATGATAATAATTGATACTGAAGAATATAGTGAAATGACAGAAAAAGCAGCAGAGACAGCAGAGAACAGTCAAGTAATGTCTTCAGTGAGCACTAGAAATGGGAGTTTAAGTGAATGTTAATATTTAAAACCTTACAGCACATTAGTGCTGCATATCAAGGATACTGCTGAGTGCATCTCCAAGGGTATTCATGTATCGACACCTATGGTGTAATTTTAAGCATTATTCCATCTAAATGAGCAGAATGCTGCCTGTGACTGACAGCGTTAACTGTGTAGGCTCATTGTGGCCACTTTAATACAAAGGAGTGCGCTGCTGACAAAGTTTTGCTGACATATCCATGCCTTTAGGTTCCAGTTCAAAGTCCATCTGACTTCTGTTCCAAGGCAGTTTACCCAAGTGGGAGATGTACAGTAAAAGTGCCAAATTGGCACCAGTCCTCCAAGTGAAACGAGGCCAGCAGATGTTTTCAGGGTGCCATGCTAAAACAGACTTTTCCCTACTGCCATGCACATCACATTGTACAGTTCTGAAATTTGTCATTGTAAAGGTAATATGCTGACTACCTTCTTTACTTATTTAACACTTAATGTTACCCCTGGATTTTACAATATAAGCCATATTATCTGTTTTGTCTGCTGTGAATTGTACAAACTATAGTAACAGTGTGATTTTTATTTCTGGGAAGCAAAATGCTTTATTGTTTTATGATGATGCTGGGCCTAAACTCTGACCCAAGACAATCCAGTTGTCACATTCTCCCAGTGGTTGCTGGAGCTTTTTTGGCACCTCCCATAGACTAGACCTCAGTTCATTGTGTGGTCCAAATTTAACATATTTTTAAAGAAAGAAACATACTCTAATAGGACAAATCAGTAATCGGGCAGGAGAAAAGCTGTTCATTGAATCTTTATTTACACCTCTGCAAATTACCTTAGAGAGAGCATTCTTCAAAAGCAGTCCGTTACAGAATGGTCAGAGAAACAAAGAAGAGAGGTTTATCTTATAAACTATTGAATTTACATTCAGTGTCAATCATTGCATACATTTTACTCTGGTTTGTTTGTTAGTTTACATCCAAATGTTATAAAAGTCTGTTATATTCTGGTTCCTCTTATACCTTTGAGCTGAGCCTTCACCCTTGAACTATGTGTACATATAACAACTGTCCATTCTGGTTGTTTTACAAGACATCTGCTGATTTCTTAGTCATCTCTAAGCCATCCTTCAGTACATTTTGTGGTTCACTTGACCTTTGTCTTGTTGTCTGATGTACCCGCAAAGGTTTCTAACATTTATTAACCCTTTATGTTATCATGAATGCTATGCTACCCTAAAATTATTCTTCCATATTTAGATTATTCAGAGCATGCTTTGGTTTGTGAGTGTGTCCTGAGGAGCCCCGGTGTCTCATCCAGATGCCTCCAGCTTCCTGTGTTTGATTCCAGTACTCAGTACCGCCTGCATGAAGCTCACATGACCCCGCTGTGTATCAGTGGTGTTGTCTGCCGGTACTCCAGTTTTCCTCACACACCCCAAAGATGTGCATGTTAAGTTAGCTACCAATTCTAAACTTGGCCAGTGTGTGTGTGAGTGTACTTGTCTAGGGTTTGCTCCTGAATTGCTCGTGCTGTTTCCAGGATAGGCTCTAACCCCAACCTCCTTAGAGCACTAGATAAGCAATTTTTGTATAAAATGGAATATTTTAAAAATGCCCTCTATTTGGGTGACATTTGTGCATTTAATGTTAGTCTTACATGTCACTTGGTGGTCCATGTAGCAGCACTTTGAGCCCCTTTTCCATTCCCAGCCACAGCACTTCACATGAATTTCCAACATGATGTTAAGTGAGGTGACCCCTAAATCCAAAAATCAATTGATGCCAGGAAGACCAGAAATTGTACAAAAGAATCTGAGTTATTAAAATTAAAAATCAATAACAATACACAAAATGGATTGGGTTAGTAAACAATGATGAAAGATCAGGATAAAATAAGAAACCTGTTTATCTGAGACAGATTAAAACAGTCCTGCCTGTCCCAATTTCCTATAATAATTGATGCTCTGCTGTTTCTTTCCACCATTTTTACTTCTCTCTCTTTAGGCCCTTATTTCTCCCAACAGTTGAGCCTTTCCCTCCAAATCCAAGGTCCCCTTTCTGAGGACTGGAAGGGCTCTTTGAATCTCTCTTCTATGTGACATTCTTGTGGTGAAGGCTACTGAACCACTTCTGGAATTCAAAGGGCCACAGGCAACTCCTTAGGCCAAATAGATCTTTGTGTGGCAGCCCCAGGCATTTCTGGTTCTAAAGCCCCACTCTATATAGAGCAGGAGAGCATTTTTACATACCACCTATCCGAAACATTTGAATCTTTTGTGTTGACCAAGCCCTGGAGAATCACTAAGTGGAAATATATCGACCACTATGGGTAATTCTATAAAACCACAAGGGTGTATCCTATCTTGCATCACTTCATTTACATTGCATTTAAGGTCATTGCCAGCCCTCTCCATTCAAAGAGAAGCTCTGACTTATAAAATGACAATGGCTAGATGTAGGCAGGTAAGAAGTGATGATCGACAGATGCTCAGTTCCATGGTGATTCCTGTGTTTTGCCTTTTAACTCAAGTGAATATTAAATATCTTAATACTTCAGAAAGTAAGGCCCAAGCCTAAAATCAATTCTATGGCTGGGATCACGCATATTTATGAAATGGCCCAAGGTTGGATGGTTATAGTTCATTTACAGTGCTCAATAGTGAATGAAACCACTTTCAAAATTATGTAAAATATGAAAATTGTTTTGTAGTATCTCAAACGAGAACCCTCAAGAGATCAGAAACAGGTTCTTTGCTGTACTCTAGTTTACAGGTGGTGTTAGCCTTGACACAAGTGCAGGGAACAGAACCCCTCCTCAGCCCTTGATAAGACACCAGCAAATGCAGGACATTGGACTTCATTCTTTTCTCAAAGCATAAACTTTATAGTGTTTTTGAAGACAGCACACTTAGAATGGACAAACTGTAGTACTGGGGTCACTGGTGTGACAACTTGTAGAGAGCAGCCAGCACCTCTGTAGTGGATACACAGTATGTTATCCTTACTTTTGAGAGTAAGAAATTCAGTGTCATTCCAAATGGTTCCAACTGTTCCCTTAGCTCCAATGTGACTGCTGGAGAAAATTTCAGCAGATACTGGTAGATCACGATACACCCTAAAGCCAAGGGCATAAAAGCAGTCCTACAAGATAAAGCTGACACCATGACATCAAGCAAATGAAGCCTGCTGCTTAATCATTGTTTCTTCCATTAATAAAAAATGTAAACATCATACCTCAAAGTGAACTCTGATTGTGGATGTAGCATTCTATTATGTCTTACCACCAAGGTGTGACATTAGAACACTCTAGACGAGAACAGGCCATTCAGCCCAACAAAGCTCGCCAGTCCTATCCACTTATTTCCTCTAAGAAAACATCAAGTCGAGTTTTGAAAGTCCCTAACGTCTTACTGTCTACCACACTACTTGGTAGCTTATTCCAAGTGTCTATCGTTCTTTGTGTAAAGAAAAACTTCCTAATGTTTCTGCGAAATTTACCCTTAACAAGTTTCCAACTGTGTCCGCGTGTTCTTGATGAACTCATTTTAAAATACAAGTCTCAATCCACTGTACTAATTCCCTTCATAATTTTAAACACTTCAATCATGTCACCTCTTAATCTTCTTTTGCTTAAACTGTAAAGGCTCAGCTCTTTTAATCTTTCCTCATAATTCAACCCCTGTAGCCCTGGAATCACCCTAGTCGCTCTTCTCTGGACCTTTTCTAGTGCTGCTATGTCCTTTTGTAGCCTGGAGACCAAAACTGCACACAGTACTCAAGATGAGGCCTCACCAGTGCATTATAAAGGTTGAGCATAACCTCCTTGGACTTGTACTCCACAGATCGTGCTATATAACCTAACATTCTGTTAGCCTTCTTAATGGCTTCTGAACACTGTTTGAAGTTGATAGCTTGGAGTCCACTCTGACTCCTAAATCCTTCTCATAAGGTGTACTCTCGATTTTCCGACCGCCCATTATGTATTCAAACCTAATATTTTTACTTCCTATGTGTAATACTTTACATTTACTGACATTAAATTTCATCTGCCACAAATCTGCCCAAGCCTGTATGCTATCCAAGTCCTTCTGTAATGATATAACGGATTCCAAATTATCTGCTAATCCACCTATCTTGGTATCATCTGCAAACTTAACCAGCTTGTTACTTATATTCCTATCTAAATCATTTATATATATTAAAAATAGCAGCGCCCTAGCACTGACCCCTGTGGAACACCACTCTTAACATCGCCAGTTCTGATGAGGTTCCTCGCACCATCACCCTCTGCTTCCTGTGTCTGAGCCAATTCTGCACCCATCTAAAAACATCACCCTGAACTCCCACTTCTTTTAACTTGATGCCCAACCTCTCATGTGGCACCTTATCAAATGCTTTCTGAAAGTCCAGATAAATAATATCATAAGCTCCACTTTGATCGTATCCTTTGTTGCCTCCTCATAGAATTCCAACATGTTAGTAAAACACGACCTCCCTCTTCTGAACCCATGCTGACTGTTCAGAATAACTCCTGTCCTTGCCATGTGTTGCTCAATCTTATCCTTAATAATTCCTTCCATTAATTTTCCTGTGATGCTTGTTAAGCTTACTGGCCTATAGTTGCTTGGATCTGCCCTGTCACCCTTTTTATATAATGGGATGATATTTGCCATTTTCCAGTCCTTTGGAATCTCTCCAGTGCACAGTGACTTCCTAAAAATATGTGTCAAGGGTTTATATATGTACTCACTAGCCTCCTTAAGAACACGAGGATAAATATTATCTGGGCCTGGTGATTTGTTTGATTTCATCTTATTTAATCTGAGCAGCACTTCTCCCTCTACAATTTCCAAATCCCTCAGTACCTCCTTAGTAGTTGTGTTTACCTCTGGCAGGTTATCCACTTGCTCACTTGTAAACACCTCAGAAAAATGTAAGTTTAGGGCATCTGCTATTTCATTGTCTGTATCTTTTAATTCCCTTTACTATTCCTGATGAACTTGACCTCCTCCTTAACTGTTCTTTTACTACTAAAATACTGAAAGAATCTCTTGGGGTCTTCTTTCGCCTTATCTGCTATATTCCTCTCCAACTGTCTTTTAGCCTCTCTGATATCCTTCTTAATGGTTGCCCTCATGTTCTCATACGCTCTGCATTCACTTTGCAGTCATTAGTCTTATATGCCTTATACAGCAGTTTTTCCTTTGCAACTTCTTTTTAAATCTTTATTAATCCATCGTGGAGTTTTTTTTAGTTTCCTATTACTTCCAAATTTAGGTATGTATCTGTCCTGCATTACATGTAAAACATTTTTAAACCTGTTCCACTGCTCCTCGACTGTCTCCACATTTAAAAGCTTATCCCAGTCTATCCTACTTAGACTTTGTCGCATCTGCTCAAAATTAGCCCTACTAAAGTTCAACTTAACAATTTTAGTCTTTGCATCTGTACTCTTACAAAATACTGAGAATTGTATTACATTATGGTCACTTGACCCTAGTGGTTCAATCACCTCTACACCCTCAATTCTATCCTGATTATTACAGAATACTAAATCCAGACAGGCTTCACCCCTTGTTGGTGCTTTAACATGCTGTGTTAAAAAACAGTCACTGATTACTTCTAAAAACTCCTGCTCTTGTGCTCCTCCATCTGTAAGGTTATCCCAGTTAATATTTGGATAATTAAAGTCCCCATGACTATAATATCCCCTGTAAACTTGCCTTTTGATATTACTAAAAGATGTGTGTTGAAATTACTGTCTGAATTGGGTGGTCTATAACACACTCCTAAAATAAGACCTCTTTCCCTAATATTTTCCAGGCGAAGCCACATGTCCTCACTAAGATGGGGCTCATCATCCAACTGAAGATGACTTACATTTAATTCCTGTTTGGCATAAACAGCAACCCCACCTCCTTTTCTGTTCTGTCTATCCTTCCTAAAAAATGTGTATCCCTCTATGTTACACTCATCCCCATCTTTGTTATTTAGCCAGGTTTCCGTTATTGCTATAATATCATAATTATGCTCTGCTACATACAACTCCAACTCACTTACCTTATTTTTGATACTTCTAGCATTAAGGCAAGCTATTTTTAATGTGTTAATCCTTCTACTTTATGTTTGCTTAGAATTTACATTACTGCTCATTTTTATTTCTACACCATTGTTTGTTCTTCCATGTATAGATCTAAACCTGGCCTGTCCTAAACTCCCTGCACCCCCATTCCCTACTTTAAACAATCCTCGACTAGCCTACACATACGCCTCCCCAATACATTGGTGCCCCTCCGTTCAGATGTAACCCGTCACGGGAACAGGTCCCATCTGTTCCAAAAGGAGTCCCAATGCCCCATAAACCTATACCCTTCTACCCTGCACCAAGATTTGAGCCACGTTAAGCCTTCTAATCTCCTCAGTCTTACCTGGACTGGCATGTGGCACAGGCAGAACTTCGGAGAAGACTACCTTGTCAGTTCTGCTCCTCAGCTTGGTCCCAGCTCCGCCAGGACATGATAACGGTTTGACACTTCTAATTCTGGGGCTGATGCCCCCAGACAGTGTGCACCCTTTACTTTAGGCCTTGTGGCCGTGACTATTTCTACCTGTCTGGTCTGGAATCTCCTCCGGCGCCACCTTAGGGGTGCTCACTATCTCTCTAAAGGACACCTGGGCCAAGTCTGCCAATTGTCTATTACAACGCAGGTCAGCCAACTCCTCCTCCAGTTCAGCGACCCTGAGCTTGAGGTGCTGGATCAGCTGGCATCTCCTGCAGATGTAGCCCTCATAGACAACTGGCTCTTCCAAACCATCATATAAAAAGTCCAACATCCAACAGGACTTGCATTGCACTAGCCTCATTATTAAAATTTGATTTGGGATTAGTAAACTACCTTAACTTTTTTATTTTTTTCTTAAAATTAAATTTCTTCTTCTTTCTAACTTAAATGGTAACACTAAGATCTGCTACAGATATTTTACACCTTTTCCCCTTAAGCTCCTGTACTGTTCTCCCTCTCAGCTGCCTGCTGTTTGTCTTTCTATGAGGTTAACTTTACTTTTCTCTGGCTCTTCGCCTAATTTTGCGCTCCTCTTACTTATAAGCTCTTCACTCGCACTGTTTGTATTCCCCGTATTAATGAACCAATACGCTGTCGCCCACTTCTATCTCTGGACCGCTAAGGACTGTTTAATTTAAAATAAAAATAAATAAAACTTTACTACCTTATTTGCTCCTACAGCCCATTGTGCCTGATCTGCACCTTAACACAGGCCGCTTACCTGCGCACTGGTGAGCTTTCACCTTTTACTGCTTTAAAGTCAGCCGTGGCCTTTTTTTCTTTTACTTTAAACTAAGGAATCACTGTTACGACAACGTGGTTATTTATTTACAAATGCCGATATCAGTTACTGCTGCTTTCTACCCTACAGATACAGATAACAAGATCAGGTACAAGTACAAATAACTTTTCCACGTGCACCTCCAAACACACAGCTACTTTTGCTCTTGTGCGGGCGAAAAAAAGCAAAAAAAAAAAACCTTCCAAAAGGGAAAAAAAGCTTTAAAAATTCCCGCATGGTTCCTTAGCGGCAACCAAAACGCAAGTTTTTAAGAAAAAAATGTCTTATTTTTATTTAAATCTCACACCACAGAACATACCAACAACTCTCAACAGACTCTAGCGTTTACAAAGCACACATCAGCCACGTGATCCCATGTGACATGGTTTACATCATCAAATATTCTGAATGAAAATCCACTTCTATTTTGATCTGTCTCCTGTCCTGGCTGTTATGATCAGATTTTAGACTTTTTATCAGTTCTCTGTGACATCTTAACATTTTTTGAACCTTGTTTTAGAGGACCAGGAATCCAACTGTTATATTTGCTGTGGCGCTTAATAGGTTTTTAACAATGTTGAAAATAAGCGAGATTCTCTTGCAACATCATTTTCTTTTTCTTATAGGTGCTGCCATTTGAGAAGTATTTTTGGACTGTCGTGATGCTGTCGTAAGCCAAGGTCGACTGGAAGTGTGTGGTGCACAACATTTCTGAGTTATTTACAAAGGTCATGTCGTGCACTTCCTGGTTGTCCTTGATAGGATTCCACCCAAAAGACCTTTGTGTTCATTCTTTGTTGCTGTTGAATTCCTAAATATGAATATTTTTACACTGATTTTTGTCTTTGGTTTACGATTTTGCCTTTGATTTTATGTTCCTTTTTATTTTTTGGTTACCAGATTTTCCTGCACCATTTCTTGACTGCAATTCTAGAAACATGTTTTGACCACTGTTTGCTTAACTCTTAGTCTTATTGGTTCTTATGAGTCTCCTGACTCCAGTTCCTCTCAAAGCTGCTGCCACATTGCACATTAATTACATATACAAAAGATGGCAGGAAGTTGTTACTTCTGTGCTCTGCATTCTACATATGGCAGTTTGAACTCCATGATATCCATATCAGAAGGTTGGATGAATTGTGTATGTATGGGAGGGGGTGCTGGGGTACTGCACCCCATTTTTTGGGAAGGTGATCACTAGGGCCCACGATTTACCTCGGCCCACAGAAATTAACGCCACACTGCGGAATTTAGGGTTTTGCAGCGGTAAAACGACATGCCGCGGGATTAACCTAATTGCCGCGGAAAATACCAAATCTGAATGAAATCTCACCATTTGAGGCATATTGATATTAGTATGATTAGTTTTGATTACTTCTTTAAGTTCTTTCTTTAGCCTATTGTATCATCTCATTAATATCTCGTTTGTTGCTACTGAAATCGAACACAGTGGAGCTACAGTTAAAGAAGCTGTCGGCGTTGCTGCAAAGTACTGATAAACTTAACGAGCTGAGAGCTGAACTTGAATTTGTATCTGTGCACTGCCAGCCAATTATGAACACTGACTTCTTTTGAGGCACACTCATTCATGGCTGTCGATGTCTACAACAAAGTGTCTGACTTACTGTCTTGCCTGAAATTGTCTGGATTTCCAATTGCAACCAGCAGCTGTGAAGATGCAAAGCACAATGCTGCTGCTAAACTTGAAGAATAATTTGTGTGAACCAAACAAACGTCAGTAGACCTTTTCAGATCTGTGAGAATATTTGATCCACGACAGCTACCACTCTTATCAAAGAATTTTGCTGATCATGCACAATCAGTGCCAACAATGATGGCTGCAGCAGATGAATGGCAAGCTTATCTGGACATAGCATCTCGTGAAGTAATTCCAGCTGATATCACTGCTTTTTGGCGTGCCCTAGATGACAGACTGCCTCACATAGCAGCTCTTGGTAAAGTTTACATTGCGTTGCCGATCTCTTCTGTTGATGTGTAACGTTTGGATGGATCGGTGTTGTCACCACTGCGATATTCTCTGTCACAAGAAAACCTTCGAGCTTACAGTGCCATTTTCTTCAACAATAAATGAACAATAACTTTAGAAACAATATTCGATAGTTTGTTGAGAATAATATTATGCCTACATATGTTTCAGCATCGTTTGCCTAAAGCAAATCTGTGTATTAAAATATGTGGATGGAACGCTTTGATATACCTATTTGATTAGTATTACGAATTCTGATTGATTATTATTAAGGATTAAGAATAAGAAATATTGCATTTATTTTGCTTGGGTTACGAATTAGTCTTAATGGAGTTCTGGTACTGCATTTGCCTCGCCGCAGTATGTGCCGAAATTTAAAAAAACATGCAGCGGAATTTACAATTTCTTGCTGCGGTAAATCGTGGGCCCTAGTTATCACTGTGAATAAGAATAAGAAGCATTTTATCATTAAGTAGCATTTTTTAACTGTTACCTTTTTCTCAGTTTGCTTTAAATTAATCCATTCAGAGGGTGGCCTTCATTACACAGTTGATGTTTAATGAGATAAGGCCTCACTGATTCTGTCTGTCTCCTTATGTTGCTTATGTGAAATCTCTGTATAATAATAATGATCATAATCATCACTTTCAACATCTTTCAGTTCTCAATCAACCACACAGTAGAAATCATGGTCCATGGATGATATATAGACACAACACTAAATACAAAGCATTCAGATCTTTGAATTTGGCTGATTTTATATATATATATATATATATATATATATATATTGTCACACACGCGCATGGGAGGCAGCTAAAGGGCTTGAGTGATGGCAGTTCTGAGACAGGCGGGCTGTGGCAGAGTGCACTGACTCTTTTCTCACTTCCCTGTAGACCATCCCTGGGAGACTCCACCTGGCTCTCGTGACATCACTTCGGGACCGAACCAATGGAGACAGAACCAACAGACGCGTCGGGCCTGATCCAATGAGTGACGAACACGTGCCCGATTCCCATGACCTCACTTCCTGTCTTCCCCTTTAAAAGCCTGCCCTTTTTCCCCTTACCCTCAGTCTTGTCTTGGACTCGTTTGTATGCACATCAGTGCTGTTGTTGAGTGAAAGAAACGATTTTGCAGCCAGGATACCAAATATACGGGTGGCTGCCCCAAAACTTCTTCGAGTATGTCTCAGTTTTGTGACAATATATATACACTCTTTATATATAAGCTCCTACACCTAAAAGTGCAATGATTTTATGTCACTTTTTGTCACACTTTAAATCTGGCTTATTTTAAAACCAACATATATATATTTGGTATCATTCTTTTCAGAATTTATTGAACTTTAATTTGATCTTACTCTGTTTTTAAATTCTAAACTAAAAAATATGAAGAACTCACGTCCCACGAGACAAGACTTTGTGCCAAGAGATTCAACCAGATAGATATATATATATAAACAAGGGGCGGCACGGTGGCGCAGTGGTAGCGCTGCTGCCTCGCAGTTAGGAGCGGGTTTGCTTCCCGGGTCCTCCCTGCGTGGAGTTTGCATGTTCTCCCCGTGTCTGCGTGGGTTTCCTCCGGGCGCTCCAGTTTCCTCCCACAATCCAAAGACATGCAGGTTAGGTGGATTGGCGATTCTAAATTGGCCCTGGTGTGTGGGTGTGTTTGTGTGTGTCCTGCGGTGGGTTGGCACCCTGCCCAGGATTGGTTCCTGCCTTGTGCCCTGTGTTGGCTGGGATTGGCTCCGGCAGACCCCCGTGACCCTGTATTCGGATTCAGCGGGTTAGAAAATGGATGGATGGATATATATAAACACATAAGTTTTTCTGTAATAACATTTGGATGGTGTCCATCATCAAAGCTGGCCCATAGCGTATGTAAAATTTGCTGGATTATTTTAGGCATTCACCCTAACTGTTAAGTTTTCTTTTTGATACCACTGCGAGTCAGAAGACACATCGGAGTAGTTAAAGCAATAATGCTTTAGGGTCTGACCAGAAAAACATGTTACCTGTCTTGTTTGCATTAGACAAATATTTAGTAGGTAACAATTATAAAACTTTTTCACTCTAAACACAATGCATTTGAAAGAGGTGACAAATAAATGTTCCCCTACATTGAACATATTTTGATTTCTTTTTGATTCTTGTGTTTAAGCTGCTGCGGTGGGCTGGTGCCTTGCCCAGGTTTGTTTCCTGCCTTGTGCCCTGTATTGGCTGGGATTGGCTCCAGTAGACCCCTGTTACCCTGTAGTTAGGATATAGCGGGTTGGGTAATGGATGGATGGATGCATGTTTAAGCTGTTTTCAGTGCAAAATATGCCCTTTGAGTATGAAGCCCCAGACTGGCTCCATAAGTTTTGAATTCATTTGGTAAGAGATGTATTAAACAGCTACGTAGAGAAACCTTTTTTCCCAGACTGCGAACTTTAGCACTGTTTGTGGAAAACTGATGTCATCAGACCTGGTTGGCAGTATTTCAGCACGAAACCCCTTAATACATGAACAAAATGTTTAACCTAATGAAAGAGTATTTAATCTTCGTATCATCATGTGGTTCCTTTTCAAGTGAAAAAAGAAACCAGGTTGCCAAAACTTCATCTATCATTTCTTTTAAAGCCGGCATAGCTCAGGTGGTTGTTAACAGGAGGCAGTTGCTTGGGAGTAATGAGGTGTTAGTGACTATTGCACATCGCACTTTTAGAAACTCATTCTAACAGCCTTATTGTACACTCCCTAGGGAGCCCTACTCTGATGGAAGGCAGTGTCTAACCTCCCCCTCACTTCCCCTTGATATCTGACATATTCATTTCTGCTTCATGCATTCTCCAATTATTGTTATGGGGAAAAGGGTGTTTTTCAGTTGATGAACGGAATTTATAAACTGCCAAAGGGTCACATAAAACCCCTTATTTTCTCTGTTTTATGGGCAGACAGATATCAATAGCTCATAACCTCAGATACCATTTTTGTGGTTTTTGTTGCTATCCGTACATCTAATGCATTCTCAATACTTGCTGTTCTTGTGTATTGGCTATTGTGGAGCCAACCCGGACACAGACAGGCGGACATGTTGTTTTTCAACCACCACACGTTTATTTACACTATTTACAGACAATAAACTGGTCACCAAGACCCCAGCCAATGGTCGCTAAGACCCAGTTCAGTGCACAATACCCCAATACAAAGTCCTGGCCACAAATGCCTTTCTTCGGGCCGCCTCCACACCTCCTCTATGCTTCGTCCTTCCTCCTCCCGACTCCAGCCCTGAATGAATGGAGACGGCCCGTTTTATACAGTCCCCGGATGAGCCCCAGGTGTTCACGGCATTCCTCCCTTGGCCACGCCCCAGCGTGGCAGAAGTGCTGGCTGTCCTCCCGGCAGCTCTCCGGGTGCCGTCCTAAGTCTTCCCCCCAGCACTTCAAGGTGTGGCGGAAGTGCTGGGGTAACAGGTCCCCAAGGCATTGGGGTGCCTCCTGGCGGTGACCACGGGCCCCTACAGGGTGGAGTTTCCATGCCCTGTACCCGTGGTCCCCAGAGCAACCAGTAAGGCGGCCCCCACGTGATCCAGGGTGGGCTCTGACCCTCTTTCGGTCCATCACGGCGTCCCGGCTGGGTCGTTGCCCCTGGCATCCCTGACACTATATACAATAATTGACGTGATATACTTTTTATATATATTTTTTTGTGATATACTTGAGACAGCTTGATTGGGCCCCAACAATGAATCAGGCCCATGGGCCTCCTCCCTGTCATGTTTGCCCCTGCTGTTAACTTGCATACAGACATCTGCTTAACCTGCTTAAGATTCAATTATTTAAGTTCCTGTAGTATCTATCTATCTATCTATCTATCTATCTATCTATCTATCTATCTATCTATCTATCTATCTATCTATCTATCTATCTATCTATCTATCTAATTGTTTGCACTGCCGGCTCAATGTTACTAGCCGTGCTATAACGTAGTTACCCATACTGTTTATTTTGTGTTTGTTCTGTCTGATGCACGCTGTTTTTTATCCAATATTTGTTTTTACATTGATGCATGTTAATTGTTTGTAATAACTTTGCTTACTTGTTGGTGTGGCTTGTGTTGTTGTACTGTGTCTATGCTAGTGGTGTTAGCAACACATATTTTTCATTGTTTTATACATTATAATGTCAAAAAATGTAACGGTAATAAAAATAAGAGTTGAATAACTATAACAAATGACACAATAGTCAGTATTACATATTATAATAAAAATGTACCTTTTACATACTTCATTATAAGAATTTTGGGTCTACATTGATTATTCTAATAGATGGAGTGTTATCCACAAAACTAGGCACAGTTCCATAATTTAAAAGTCTCAAGGTTCAAGGAATGCTGATTGAGAGGTGCAATGTGGAAATTTAAGACAACAAGTAGTCCAGTGTCAGAACTTTTATACAAGGCTAGCAGCGTACTAAAATGTTCCACATGTAACAGTGTTTAATATAAATTTGTTCCAGATAGGAAACTTTGTAGTTTTGTTTATTTTTTTAAGAGCTGATGTAGCTGAGTAATTTGGTCTGAGTCAGAAGCATTTTGGTACTGCTGTAATATGTTAATAGTCCTTTTAAAGATAATAATTTATATATTATTTGGTTTACTATCAAAAGGGAATCCTATCCTTTCTGGTAAGGAAGTACACTTCTAAAGCTCTGACATTGTACCATGCGTGTGTGGCAGCGTAATCTATTTGGAATTTTCTTTCACTCTTCCCTCCTAAGACAGCCTTCCTCTTTTTCCCTCGCACGGATTCTCAGAAATGCTGTTTCCTAATAAGCAGCCCATGGTTGGTGTGTCACAGAACTGGCTTTTGGACAGTACATTTAAAAAAATCTTCTATTGCTGTCAATCTAAAGTGGCACCCATAGTTTTAAAATGAATTGTAACACACCTTTGTTTACACGGATGATCAATCTGTTAAAAAATGAACTGGGGACGTATCAAATGTGTGGCTGTGATAGGAATCTGAAATCAGTTTGCGTGTACATGAACTGCTTTGTCTGTCTAAATTAAAGAAACTTCACATGACTAAGCATGAAAATAAAAGTTGGCAGCTAATCCAAGAAGAAGCATGACTTGACTGTTTGAAAAGTCCTAAAAGTGTTCCTTTTGTCTTATGTTACATTTGCTAATTAGAACCTGCCAGGCACTTCACATTCTTTTTACAGGTATCCTATTCTGTAATCCCCTGCTCGGTGAGTGTCAGTGGGGCGAATGCACTTACACAGTTTTAACTTTTATTACATTTTTGTGGTTTTTAGTCTTTTTTTTTTCCTCTTTTACATTAAAAGCATCTAGATATTTTGACCAGTACTTTTCCAGCTTATGCCAGTCTCTGCTATGTAGTTAAATATTGGTCAGCGAGACCCTGTGGGCAGCACATGTTGCCACTGTACAGTGTGCTGCAGTGTCTGATTATTATCCCGATATCTTCTGTATCAAACTCTATCTATAAAGTTTTTAGTATTAACTGTATCTGTCTTGCGCTTACTAATTTAACTTTTCAGTTACTCTCTAGATCACAGCGTGAATTAATTTTAATGTTTTTTGTCTGCTATGCTGCAAATTTAGTTTCATATCAATTGCAATTTTCTTCCTTTCTTTTACTTCTTTCTATTGGCACTGGCATTTTACAGTTGTGGACATTATGGGGTGCTAGACGGTGTAGCACATAAGATAGCTACAAGATTTTGCTATAAAAGAAGGCATTGCCCCTTGTAAAGTGTGTCAGCTTTGTCCGAACAAAGGAGAAATCTGTGTGACTCACTGCTCAAGGAAATAAAAACATTTCACTTTAAGTTTGATTGTGCGATAACAATGTGATAAGACATAAAAGGCGAATTCTGTGCAATGACCCTGTTTATGACCTGAATACTCTACTGTTGTGTCGTACAAGGAAATAACTTTAAAAGACTCTGCTACCAGCCACATTTGTCCAAAACGACACTTCTAATGATTCAAAATTTCATTTCTATCATCAAAACCGTAGACTAAAACATCATAATATCTTTGTGCTGCTAATAAAACTGTAGTGTACCACAAGACTGGAAGGAGATATATCACTAATAAAATGAACAGAAAGCTGAGACATGTTTTATTGTCTCCAAAAAAACAGAAGTAAATACCATGTGTTTTTTTTATTTTTTATTTAAAGCATTATGTTCCACAGTCCAAAGATATTGAGGCCTCAGGGTAACCCAAAGAGTCCCAAACCACGGACATAGTAAAGTAGCACATGTCAAATTAATAAAATAAATGATTGAGTTCTTCCAAAGAACCTCTTCCCAATCCTCCCAGTATTAAGCCACAATTACACAATACATGAACACAATAAACTGCCAACTCTTTCCTCATTCTGTCCTCCACCTGAGTGTTGCCCACTTCCTCCCAACTCTGACTCTAAGAGCTATGGAAGCAGACCTGGGAGTACATCTGGTGACGTCACGTGGCCAGTTGGAAGCATTTCCGGGGCTACAAGAAAGCCAGGGAGTTCCTTCCCCAGCAGCATCCTCTTCTGCCCCCCCGGGAACCCCACAGGGCTGCACTTCCATACTCCAACTCTCATTAAGGACACTGCCACCTAGAATGGTAGGGATGAATTGCTCCCCTGCTGCTTCCTGATGTCTTTGGGCTTCCCAAATCGGTGTCCTGGCTTGGTATTGTCCCAAGTTAATTCCATCCTTCCGTTATGGCATTCCGGCCAGATAAGGAATTCAACTCCGTCCTGGGTGGGATGCCCATGTGTCCTCTGGGATGTCTACATCATCTTTTCATGCAATGAGCAATACAAACTAAGCATGTGCGAATGGTGCAGAGGATTGATTTTTTTATGCTAGCAACTGAAATTTCTATATGTTGTTCGAGGAAAATCAAATCTCTTCTACTTTAGTATAGACTCTGACTTGTGCAAGATGTATGTTTTTGTCACTGTACTGAGATGATATGTCATTATTCTAAGTGTTTTTACTTTCAGGTTGATGAGCTATCATATAATTAATCTGGTTAAAGATCAGCAAACATCTAGTAGAGTTGAGGAAAAAATTGATACCATACAGTTGTTATGAATGAGTTAGTTATGAATTATTTCTGCCTTTTGTTTTTGCATTAATTTACAAGGTTGAGCACTCATCTTCTTGGGGGTTCCTTTACCCATAGATTTGTAATAATCTGTTATTTATTTATATAAGATTTACTCTTTTATGAATTATTTTGTCTTACCATCATTGGAGCAGCTCCTGTGTTGTTAGGGGCCTGCACTCAGGGATAGTGACCTGCGTTCACGATATGGCAGGCTGAAACGTCACCCATGGGATTGTTTCCCTATCTAACTTACCAATTCCAAAAGAACTTTTAATACTGTCTGCTTTTTTGATTGCAACTCTTGCCTTTCTGTTTGCTTTTCATTTTGGCTTTGACAGTGTGCGGTAAATCTTAAAGTTTTGACCCTTTTCAGTTTTTGATTACACCACTTCTCTTGGTTTACCTTTAAAAACCCCAAGCTTTGAGCTCGCTATCAGTACAAGAGTACTCCAGTAGTTTTTATTTCCATCATATCACTGATACACTTAGAACAAGTGTTTTTTTTAATTATCTTAGTACCATCCACTTGAATCTGTTTATTTGTGCCTATGGGGGTGTCAAAACAATACATTTGATTGGTACTTGTGTAACACAATGCATTATTTCTGCATTCCAACAGATGGTATACTGCAAACAGTAACACTGCTGCAAATTTCAATTACCTACTATTTTGTTGCAAGAAAGAAAGAGCTTAACATGCAATTTGTAAGTTTGGTCATATAAAAGTTAGGTACTCCGGTACATTTCAAGCTAAGACCATTTCTCCTCTCCAGTTGAAATTAGTGTCTGGACACTGAATTGTTAGACTGAGTTTAGATGTTTTTAATGTGCACAAACTGCCATGATTAAACACAATTCTCAGCTGAAAGCCCATTTGTCTGCAATGTTCTTGTCCTGTTTGTTTGGCTATGTTAAGGAGAAAATATGGTGTAAGCTACAATGGAAATGAGAGAAAAGACTTCTAGAATTCTTTAAAACAGTAAATGTTAAAGGAAAACAGAGCATCAACAATATGTTTACCTCATGGCTAAGTAACATGGAACATACTGTATATCAGTACCTGGGAACTAAGCAATGCCCAACACATTTCACAATTATGTGATAATTGCATGTTAATGGCAAAAAAACATTAACAAAATGTCAGTATGCATTGTTGTAGCCCACATATTTTAAACTTACGGAAGTGTATTATGCACCATAATTGATTATTTTGAATCTTATTTTCAGAATTTAAATACAGTAGTTAGAAACTAAAAAGCTGTCCCACTCTGATCAAATGAACACATTGTCTGTTTGTGCTTTCTTTAAATATTCATGATATGAATTTATGGTCTGTGGTGGGTTGGCACCCTGCCCGGGATTGGTCCCTGCCTTGTGCCCTGTGTTGGCTGGGATTGGCTCCAGCAGACCCCCGTGACCCTGTGTTCAGATTCAGCGGGTTGGAAAATGGATGGATGGATGGATGAATGTTTCAATTTGTGAGAACTTTTCATACAATATAACATGTAGAGTGTAATAAAGAACACCTCAAATGGACAAAAACTGCTTTTAACAGCCACTAAAAAGTGTTGGCACATTAAAGTAATGGGGGAGGAAGAGAATATGGAGAGGGATTTGGTGTCCAGTTGGCATTCCTACATTAAAGACGAATGGGGCACAACTGCACAAGATGTTGTGCAAATAAGCTTCAACTAGGGAAAAAAAAAAAAACAGGTTAACATAAGCAATGGTTCTGAGCAGCGTCTTGATCTTCACCCACGACCACTGCAAGAGAATCATCTGACAATGCTAAATGTGGAAAAAAAGAGAAATGAGGCCAGCCATATAATGTTCCTGTTTGAAAGGAGTGCAGAAATCTGGTGTGGAAAGAACAAGTATGCTGAAAAAGATTTTTTCAGTTGTTTGCTGGCCTTACTCTGTTCAGTAGTTTCCTGATGACATGGTGGTCACTGCTGCCACTGGACAGCTCCAGAGTCTTGTGTGTATGAAGTGTGCAAATGTTTCCTTTGTTATTGTGACTTGTCCCTGTGTACCTCAAACATTAGTTATTGCTTTTTCAATTGCGCTCTTCATAGCCAATATTTTTTCTTGGTGGTTGTGTGACTCTCATTTTACTTAATGTTTAATGTTTGGTACAAATGAAACAGATCAGCATGATAGTATTTGACTGATTTTTTTTTTTTACGTCTCGTTAGTCAATAGCAAAATGTTAACTTTAGTGATCTCTGCTCACGTAAAGAATAATATTGATACAACCCCATCAGATATTTCATGCTACAAACCCAACTGTTGGTGATATAATGTCAGAGGGCAGCAAGAGGAAAGTCCAAGAATACAGAGGAAAAGGTGCTAGGGAGTTGAAAGGGGCAGAGATGACAAATGGGTCTAAAACTATAATGTAGCATCTATAGGTGATTTGGCTTTTGGTAGCATGTATGTTTTCAAAGATGGTATGCAAGCACAGCATGGCTGGAGAAAGCTTTGTCATTCAATTAGATATGATGTGGAGGGTTTAAGGGAAGCTTTGCAGAGGAGGGAATGGAATCAAGCAGGTCTGAATTTAGGAGAGAGGGCCATGGAGCAAAAGAGAGGATCAGAGGGAGCCCCTTTATGCTCCAAGTACATAAAAAGTAGGCGATGGAAGGGACTGCGTGTCTCAGTGAGAAAGTTTCCAGTTCTGACTCAATTAAAAAGTACCCAAGTGTGGAGATGCCTGGCTCAAACCATAGGGAGAAGATGATCTTCCATAATCAGTTCAGAGTAGCAAAGGAAAGGAGTATGCTGGTGCCATCTTAGCAGTGGGACCATGCATTTTTCAGCTCACCTTGACAGGTGTAAAATAATATTGGAGCCAACAATAGAAGATAGAGAATTTAATTTATCAGATGGAAGTAATAATCAGGCTAGGCAACAGGAGAAGCTGCATTTAATTTGTATAAGAAGTCAGGAATGTGGATGTTTTGGAGTGATAATCCAACTGAGGTTACCCTGAGTGTAAAGGCGGGATGGTAACCCACTCTGGCCAAACATTCAAAGGTTTAGTGTAGAATGTCCGACTTAACAGTAAGTCTTAGGAGGGAAGAGAAAGCAGAAGCGCAGAGGACCAAGTTTATTTTAATGATCTGGTTTGGAATAAGGTGAGGAGATGGAAGCAGGTAGAAATGGAGTCTCTGAGATCCTTCAGAACATGGCAGAAGTTGACAGCTGTAAGCTTCTTGGCCATATCATCCGGGGTTGAAGGAGGCAGAAGAAGAAGAAGAAAGATAATATAAGGGATTTGATGGGATAAGAGCAGGTTTGGCACAATTGATCTTGTTGCCAGAAAATGCTTTAGGATAATTAAACAATAGATGCATTACTGAGACAACGTAAAATAATACCAAGTAACATTTTGGAAGCTTTAGTGAGAGAATAAACAGAAGCAGCCCAGCATGGCTGTTTGAATATATGGAAAATAAGGGAGCGGTTGGCATTAGTTAGAAGAACTGAAGAGGATGGGAGAGGAAAAGGTGTGAACCTATCACTGTTTGAGTCCTTGGCATTTGGGAAAAATCTGAATGTGAAAGCTTTGCTAAAAAAAATAAATAAATAAGGCTTTATTCAAAATGAAAGCTAAAGTGAGAATTGTATGTTAAACAGAAAGAGCAGGTATTCAAATCTTCATTTAGTGTAGTAAAAACATTTATTAATGTCTAATAGGATATTGTTTGCAAGAAATCCGGATCAAGACTATAGAAAGTACAGTACATTTCACCATTTAATTCTTGAGGAGAATTAGAAAGCAAACTAGAATCATCCAGAATCTTATTAGCAGAATGCAACCATAAATCCAAATGTAACCACCTTAACTAGAATTTGAGTCACTGTAATGCTAATATTTGTCTAAGAAGCTGACAGGAAAAATAGCTTTAATGATGGCACGAAGAACTGTAGATCAGCTAACAATGGTCAGGCCCCCATATATTTTGCTGTACACTTGATTTAGGTATAAGAAATCTATCTAAAATACCCATTAAAGTGACTTAGGCTAAGAATAAAGCATACTAAAGACTAATAACTCCAGTTTCTGTGAACCACATAAAACAAAAATAAGATATGTTTGAAAAGCAGAGCCTGGTACAAATTTTAATTCTACATAATAGGAACATAAACTCCCTATCCTAACATTTAGGACTGCATTTAGAATCCCATTACACAATTAGTTACCTGACTGTTACTGAGAGGAAAAGCAAAAAGGGGGTAAGCATGTACTCGGGTAACTTTATCCAGTGGTGCGTAAAAGTTAATCCGACGGTGTACCTAAATGGAATTAAACAGAATGATTAAGAAAAGCCTGACAGTTCATTACAATTTGACAATGGTGCTTAAATTAAAGAAATACATTATAGTATATCAAACTTAATAAAGCAAGTTAAAAGGTTATATATACAAAGAAAATGTACCCAGCTTAAATGTGTCTACTGAGTGAATATTCAGAATGTGCTGCTTACTTTGAACCTTTGGATTTATTTATTAGTTTTTGTAGATGCTGTTGATTTTGTTTTACTTTCATATTGTGATGATCTAATGTGAGATACAGAGACTGGACTCTCCCCGCAGTGATCATGTGGTCAGTGTCCTTATCTTTACATTTAAAGTTCAGTTTTTAAATCTATTTAGCAAGTGTTTTTAGGCACATGCATTAGGCTGGCAGCTTTATCCTTTGGATTTTTATCCTAATGCTTTTATGTACTAAACATTGTATGCAAGGACACTATGGAGGAACTCCACTCAATTTACTTTTTAACTCGTGACAGCTAATAATTTTCAAATGTTTCTGTAACATGAGTAGACAAAGATTTTTAGGACTCGCCCTAGTTTCAGTAAACTTATTTCTCCTAAACTGATGCATATCCTAAATATCTTCCATAGTTTCGAAAAAAGGAAGGTAATCAGAGACTGGATCAATAGTGTGACAATGACACTTATTGTTGTCATTTCTTTTGTAATTATCTGAGAATGGCACGGATCATAGAAACGATGACATTATTTACTCCTAGCTGTGCAAACTAAAATGAAAATTAAATCCTGCTAACATAAAGGCCAGAAGTAAATGCAAACTGCCAACTGTACTCAAGGGTGTGAGATACAATCTGCAAACTGTATGGGTGTGACATTTTCCAAGAACTCATCCAGATTATTTTTACATACTGCTGTTTAATTTTCAATCTTTTCTTATGATTGTGCTCCAGCATTATTCTGTAACCAACTGATTATGTAGTACATTCTGGTTTCTCTCACACCATCCCAATTACATCTGGATGATGGTGAGTCACTATCCTAAAGTGTCCCATTACGAGTTAGAGTGGGCAACGTGTATGAGAACACCTTGCACATTCTGTCCATAACTGGTTTGCATCTTGTGTCCAGTGTTTTTAGTTTAGGTTCTGATCCTCACGACTCTTCATTGAATTAAGAGGGTCAGAAAGTGGATGAAGAAAATGTTTTTTAATTAAATAGGACATTATAACAATGATTTTATCTGGTTGGTCAAAAGAATATTTGAATACTTGACAGCTCTTGTCACCCAGCATTATCATACTGCCACCAAGATTTCATGACAAATGGTGACTTGAATAAGGTAAACTTAGAATTTCCAGGAAAGCTGGACAAACTTTTGTTATCAAAACATCATGTTCTTCAAATAACGAATGTGAAGACCTCTTCTGCTTTTAGAAATTTTAAATTATTCTAAATGCTTATATTTTTCATTGTTTTATGTTATTGTTTCATTATTTCCGTAGTTTAATGCTGTTTTTATCTTCATACAAAATATCTATCTATCTATCTATCTATCTATCTATCCATCCATCCATCCATTTTGTAACCCGCTGAATCCGAATACAGGGTCACGGGGGTCCGCTGGAGCCAATCCCAGCCAACACAGGGCACAAGGCAGGAACCAATCCTGGGCAGGGTGCCAACCCACCTCAGGACACACACAAACACACCAAGCACACACTAGGGCCAATTTAGAATCGCCAATCCACCTAACCTGCATGTCTTTGGATTGTGGGAGGAAACCGGAGTGCCCAGAGGAAACCCACGCAGACACGGGGAGAACCCGGGAAGCGAACCCAGGTCTCCTAACTGCGAGGCAATCAAATAATTGGCATTTAATTTTTTTTATAAAACTCTTTGAGCTGCATTCAATGTGTGAATTGTTCTAGGGATTTCTGTAGTGATTCAAGCAAAATGATCTTCAAATGGAGTTTAAAGCCAAGCCTCAGCCAGACATTGCCAGGCTATTGTTTAATCTTTAAACTTTATTTGACAGAATTTTGCTAAGGAGTACTCTGATCCTGAAATAACATCTAGGTTTGATGTGAAGAGCTTTAGTGAAAAAAAGAGTTAAATAAAGGCTTAGGTTTGTTAACAACTGTGGAAACAATTTTACTTTGACTTCTTAATTGTTTAGGTATAGATAACAGATCCAGTAAAGTAGTGTATATCAGATTCTTCTCTGTTATATGTTGATTTTCTTTTGTTTTACCCCCAACAACAGACCTATCTCTCTGTTAACACAAACCATTTCAGGCCTGAATCTGCAGTATGTCCTTGAAAACCATTGTGGGAGATCACCATGACCAACGATACAGATGATTCATTTTTATGACCATCACACTCAAGAAAGCAATTAGATTGCATACATTAGGTTTGCCATAGATGACAACTGGATAGGTGTGATCTATGGTGACCATGACACCAAATCCTAGGATTATATCCTGATGTAATGTGCACTTGCAGGAGACAGTAAGGTGATAATAGTATTGGTCATGAGCAATAATGCCACAAGAGGATTGCTCTGCAGAGATGTTTTACCTTCCAGTGGTGGTGGAAATACATCTGTAACAGTCATATCAAAATTTCAAATATATTTAACTTTAAAATTAAACTGAAATTTTCATATCGCTGCACTTACTTTCTCATTACCTTAGGTTTGCTCAGAGACATTAACGTATTTTTCGGCTCAAGCTTCACCCTATCTTCACATCTTCTAGTAACAGTCCATTCATTCTTTAAGTTGAGTAGCTTCTACAGTCATTAATGTAAGGGTCAGCTTTCTGTCCAACGATAAAGACGAGCATTTTAGTTTTCAAGTGTGGACTATTCTGGCAAAACTCCTTGAAACTATCTGGTGCGCACCAGAAAATCCCCAGAAAAAAAAATTACACCTCGGGGGCTCTGTAAGTTTTATATTTGAAAGAATGTGAATACCAAATATATTCCTTAAGATAGACTATTGATCAGGTGTTAAACAAGAAAAATCTGCTGAGCACAATTTGATTGTCAATAAACTGTTAATTAAACAAGGGGGCTCCGTAAAAAATAGCAAAGGATACCTTTTTTTTTTTGTCTCCTATTAGGCGCTGTACCAGAGCACATCCTGGCAGCATCAGATAAAAGGCCACTTTCACTATACAGGGCACCAGTACATCACCGGGCCTGAAAAGTAAAATGCATTAAATTAATTACAATGTGAACTTTATGGAAGCCTACCAGAAAAAATAGCTAAAGTTAACGGATAGCCATCAAACAAGAAAAAAGCAGACCGTTTTGTGTTATCATGCTTTTCTTTAATAGTTATTACGTGAATATTCAATCTGTGATGTCTAAATGCAAATGCATGGTTTTACTCAGCCCCTCATTCTTTCCTACAGCCCTCTAATTGACATTGTTTTCTACTTGCTCTGGGTTCTTGTTGCTTTCCTACATTCTGCTATTCTTTTCACCATACCGTACCATTTTCTAGCCCTGCTTAATCCTTGTTATGGGCTTCTTGCACCTAATCATCTACTGTTGAATTATTCTCTGTATTTGTAATACTTTTATTGCACTGTAATATTGTATTGAGGATTACAATACAATCTTCTGTGTATTGTATTGTATTTACCCCTTTCTTGACACACTCTGCACTCCCAACCTGCCTGGAAAGGGGTCTCTCCCATTTTTTCACTATTTTTTTTTGGTAGTTTTCTTTGTCTTCTTAGAGAGTCAAGGCTGGGGGCTGTGGCAGCGCCTGTTAAAGCCATTGTGGCACTTCTTGTGTGATTTTGGGGTATATATAAATAAATTGTATTGTACTGTAATGCACTTGAAAGAATTCTGAAACATGTTGTCCTGGCTGTGTAATCAACCACGTATTATCAAAACTACTCCTTCTTATTCTTTTTTTTTCCCTTTTATTTATCAGTTTTCCATTTAACAGCAACATACATACACATCTCTTCAAATACATAAAAATGCCAAAGGTATCGATAAACATTTTAGTGTTGATTATCAGATACAAACAATAAACCTATAATGCCTAAACCCCATATCCCACCCATAGGCCCACAAAAAAGATAAATAGATAAAATAGATAATGATTAATTAAATAATTAAACAACAAGAAAGCAATTAAAAAAAAACGCTAATACACAGGATGTTACAAAAAATAAGAAGATAAATAACTAACAATTAAAAAAAAAAAAATAATAATAATAATAAAATAGGAAATAAATAAATAAAGTTCAATCAGGTGCAATTGTTTCCAAGGATCTAAAATAAGAAACAAAAGGTTGCCAGACCCTCAAAAACCCATCAGCCCTCCCTCTCAGACTAAACTTGATTTTTTCAAGTTTTAAAAGAACATAAAATCCTTCAGCCAGCGGGCTATGGTCGGGGATCGGAGCCTTCAGGACAATAATATTCTACGTCGTGCTAACAGTGAAGTGAAAGTGATTGCATTCAATTGTGTACTATTAAAAGACGTATCATGATCTCCAGGAACCCCAAATATAGCGATCAAAGGACAGGGTTCCAGTCGGATTCCAAAAACATGAGAAATAATGTCAAAATAGGAGGTCCAGTATAACTGGATTTTGGGGCAAAGAAAAAACATGTGGCTTAAATTGCAGGGAGAGGAGTTGCATCGGTCACATAGGTCAGGAACATTGGGATACATTTTTGATAGTTTAGACTTTGACCAATGTAGCCTGTGTACTACTTTAAACTGAATAAGAGAAAGCCTTGCACAAGATGAGGAAGTACGAATCCCTTAACTACACTATCCCAGTAGCCTTCTCTGAAGTCCAGACCCAACTCCTCTTCCCAATTTGAAATAGTTTTACTGTCAGAGCAACTGTCCATTGAAAGAACAGTATTATATATTTGCGAGGTAAGAGATTTCTTATGTGAAGAAAGTTCGAATAAGTCTTCCCAAGACTGTTTAGGTGGGCGAATGGGAAACTCAGAAAAAATAGTGGAAGCACAGTGTCTAACCTGAAAATAACGAAATAAATGAAATGAAGGCAAACCATATAGGGACGACATATCCGTAAAGTTAAGAAAGATATTATCCTTATAAAGATCGGAAAAACATGTAATGCCCTTTTTATCCCATAAATTAAACGCAGAGTCTAAAAGGGAAGGGGGAAAAGGTGATTATTACATAGTGGGGCCAAAGCTGAAGCAGAAACAGATTTGAAGTGGCGTCGAAATTGATGCCATATCTTAAGAGAGTGAAGTACAACAGGGTTATCTGTATATTGAGTAAGGGATACAGGGAGGGATGAAAATAATAAAGCGGGGAGAGAGGTTGAAAAACATGATTGAGCTTCTAGCTGACACCAAAATGCCTGAGGATCTTTTAGCCAATAAATGTATTTTTGGATGTTAGCTGCCCAATAATAAAACATCAAATTGGGTAAAGACAGACCTCCACTGAGTCGGCACTTTTGTAGCAATGGTTTGAATTTTGGGAGACTTACCTCTCCATATGAATGAGGAGATCATTTGATCAATAGATTTAAAAAAAGATTTGGGTAAGAACAAAGGAATGCACTGGAAAAGGTATAAAAATTTGGGTAAAACATTCATTTTAACTACATTAACCCTGCCCAATAGAGATACCGGCAAATTAGCCCATCTTTGAAAAGCTGACCTTACATGAGACAGTAGAGGAGTGAAATTAGCAGCCCGTAGAGCCTTAGGTGAGCTAGTCACATTCACTCCCAGATACTTGAAACCAGTATAACTCAGGTGAAAGGGAAGGTCAGTCTGTCTGAGCTGCAGCAGCTTTGTTTATAGGCAAGCATTCACTCTTTTGAATGTTAAGTCTATATCCAGAGAAGAAACCAAAATCTTTTAGTATTTCCATAACATGTGCTAGGGAATTAGTCGGGTTTGTGAGATACAGAAGTAAATCATCTGCATACAAGGCCACCCTGTGTTCTATATTTCCACGAGTCACGCCTTGGAACAAAGAGGAAGTCCTGAGAGCTATCGAAAGTGGCTCTATAGCTAAAGCAAAAGTAAGGGGAGAGAGGACAGCCTTGGCGTGTGCCACGATAGAGGAAAAAGTCAGATTTTATGTTATTGGTACAAACAGAAGCTAGGGGAAGTATACAAGAGACGAATCCAAGAAATAAATCTATCGCCAAAGCCAAATTTCTTCAGGACTGCAATGAGGTACTCCCACTCCACTCTATCAAATGCCTTTTCAGCATCCAATGAAATGACCACTTCAGGGAGAATACTATGATGTTTGGAGTACAATATATTAAAGAGGGTGCGAATATTAAAAAAGGAGTGTCTTCCTTTGATAAAACCTGTCTGCTCATCTGAAATAATAGATGGGAGGACTCCTTCTATGCGAGAAGCTAACAGCTTGGCCAGAATTTTCACATCCACGTTAAGAAGGCTTATGGGTCTGTAAGAAGCACAAAAGTCGGATCCTTCCCTTCCTTAAGTAATAGTGAGATAGAGGCCTGTCTCAGCGTCATGGGAGAGAACCTTGCTCTAATGATTCCTCAAAGACAGACAAGAGTAATGGGGCTAATTTGGGATAAAATTTCTTATAAAAATCTGAAGAGAATCCGTCAGGACCAGGGCATTTACCCGATTGTAAGGATTTAATCGAAAATATGACCTCATCCAAATTAAGGGGGGCATCAATTTCTACTGCTTTAACTGCCTCAACTGTGGGGATAACTAAACTGTCAAGAAACTGCTGCATATTTCCTGAGTTGGGAGGAAACTCTGAGGTGTAAAGACTGGTATAAAATGCCTTAAAGACAGAGTTAATTTCAATTGGGTCAGGCGTCAAAGTACCTGATGTATTTTTTATTTGCATAATGTGACGGGCAGCATTATGATGCCTTAGTTGATGAGCTAACAAACGAGAAGCTTTCTCCCCGTATTCATAATAGTTACCACGAGACTGTAATAACAGCTGCTCCACCTCACTTGTTGACATCAAGTCAAACTCAAGTTGCAAGTTAAGACGCTGCTTATATATTTCTGGAGAAGGCTTCAGGGCATACTGGTGATCAAGTTTAAGAATTTCTGTAGATAGGTCTTTTAGTCTGGATTTCTTAGATCTGGACAGATGAGATGCGTATGAGATAATCTGGCCTCTTAGATAAGCCTTAAGAGTCTCCCATAATAAGGAATTTGAGATGGTATCTGACCTATTCGTAATTAAAAAGTCATCAATGGAAACAGAAATATATTCACAAAAGGCCGGGTCTGAAAGAAGCAAGGAATTGAGCCTCCAAGCGGGTCGAGCTGTATGGTAGGTGGACAAAGCGATGTCTATAGCCAAAGGCGCATGATCTGAAATAACAATTGGGAGATACTCAGAATTATGGATTTTTGAAATTAAAGAGTCATTAATAAAAAATAGTCTATACAGAATATGTGTGATGAACATGGGAAAAAAAAGAATATTCTCTGGCTTGTGGATTATGAAATCTCCATGGATCAATGTATCCATTTTGAGTCATGAAGTCTGAAAATGACCTTGACATGGCAGATGGGGCTTTTATGCTGGAGGCAGATCTATCTAGTACTGGATCAATAACACAGTTTAAATCCCCCCCAAAGATCAGAAGGTGTGTATTCAAATTGGGGATCATCCTCAAAAGGTTATTAGCAAATTGGCGTTGTCAAAGTTTGGGGCATAAACATTCACCAAGACAATAGGATTGTGCAGGATAGTCCCTACAATAATTAAAAATCTTCCATTTTTGTCTGTTATCGTCTCGGAGCGAGAAGTGTATTTTATTACTAATTAAGATTGAAACACCTCTTGCTCGGGAATCAAAGCTGGAATGAAAGACGTGACCTATCCATGGCGTTTTAAGTCTGTTCTGATCCTTAATACGCAAATGAGTCTCTTGAAGAAAAATAACATCTGCTTTGAGACGCTTTAAATGAGTGAGAACTCTAGATCTCTTGACTGGACCATTCATGCCCTTCACATTCCAGGACAGAAACCTAATCGGGCTCCCCATAATGTTACTGTCAACCATATTGTTTTTTTCCAAGCGGCGTTACTGTACAGCTATAGTACCGAATTGGAAGGAAAGAATAGAGCAAACATTGCAACACATTAAGCACCGACACTGTGAAGGAAATGACACACTGCAATCCAAATAAAACCAAGTAAATGAAAAGAAGCAAAGGAAAACAAACAAAAACACATAAACATGGGCCTGAACCCCCCCCACCCCTCACCCTCTTAGTCCCCTTCCCCAAATGAAGAAGACAGCAGCATAATCCAAACATCTAGAACCTCCTATCTAGGACTCCCACCACACTATCCACATAACATTATAAAAAAGAAAAGAAAAAAGTAACCTCACCCGGTAAGATGAACATACCAGTCTAGAGAATAAAACAAACACCTCAAAACCAGCAGAATGTCCTCAATGATTAATTAAAACCATTAATTCAGTGTCACATAGAATGAGCCCTGCAACCGTGCAGATAAAGGATCATTGAGGTGAAAAATAATTACTTGTCTCTGCACAAATCTTGCACAAATTTGTCGGCGTCTGACGCAGATTGCAGCCATTTTCTCTCTCCGGTCGGCAGAACGATGTGCAGTTTAGCTGGATAAAGAAGCGCAGGACGGTATCCCCTCTTGTAGAGCTCTGCCATGGCCTCCTTGAACCTCGCGCACTGCCTTACCACTTCAGGGGTGTAGTCCTCGTAAAACCGAATCTTATGGCCGTTATAGACCAGGTCATCTCTCTTACGTGCCTCGCGAATCACCAGATCCTTTATTTGGTAGCGATGAAAGCGAAGGATAACCGGCCGGGGTTTCCCCGGCGGCTTGGGAGCTAGGCTCCGGTGTGCCCTGTCCAGCTCCGGCGGCGAAGTAAGCACCTGCGATCCAAGGACATCGACAAGGAGTTGAGAGAAAAAAGTAGTAGGGCGTGGACCCTCAATAGCTTCGGGTAAACCCACAATCCGAATATTATTGCGTCTGCTGCGCCCTTCTAGATCTGCCATCTTGGATTTTAACCACTCGTTATCTTTTTGGAGCGCAGAGCATTCCGCCTTGATCTGGTCTAAACGTTGATCAAAATCGGTATGAGCAAGCTCGAGAGAACTATCGCAGACTATGGTCGTGTACTGCAGATTGAACACTGTCCAGTTTAGACGATAAGTTCTCAAAAGAATGCTTAAAGTCCGCAGACAGCGCAGCTCTGTGATCTTCTAGCAAAAGGCTAATCTGCGCCATAGTTGCAGGAGCCACGGCGGTGAGTTTTCTTGGTCTCGTTCGGATTTATCCTTCGATTTAGGCATTCTACAGCTGGATTCAAAGTAATACACGTAAAAGTTCCTAAATCTGGGTTTCAGAACAAAAAGTGTGAGGTTTGTAAGATAAATATAGTACAGTGTAGCAGCGCGAACCGAATACACGTCTACTCAGTAGACCACATCCCGGAAGTTCCACTCCTTCTTATTCTAAATTTTCAGATCCCTTTTGTAGAACTCTACCCCCCTCCAATTTATCACATGATGTTCTATTTCTTCAGCTTCCCACCATTCAGCTTTTCATTGAATATCTTAAAGCTTTTTCTGATCTGTTCTGCACTTGATGTTCAGCTCTTTTACTTTTTGACCCTTCATTCCTCCTGCTAACTGCAGCTCCAACCTTCTTGTATTCTGCCAAAGATTATTTCAGTTGTGTGTTGCTTTGCCAAACATTCAGTTGTATTGTATGCATGCCAATTAATATATCAAACCAGCTTAATCTATACATATTAAGGAGAGTTGGGATCTGAGAGACTGTGTTTGTGGAGGGATGGAGAGTTAAGGCAGGTGGAGGAGTCACGTGATCATCTCCCCTCCCATTCACCTCATTTCATTCACTTCATTTCGCTCTGAGCTGAGCTCCGCAGCTGACACGGTCTTGCCGTTCTTTTTCCTTAGTGTTTAGTCCTCTCTCCTTTACTAATTTACTAGACGCAGTACTTACTGAATAATATTTTTTCCTTTAGTGTTTCTTAGTGTTTAGTAGATGCGGTGTGCCGGTGTTCCCGGCGGTGTTGCGGCTTACTGTTACTTTCTACTTTGTTTTTGTACTTTAGTGTTTAGTAGACTTTAACTTTATCTCATTTACTGTTGTTTTTTACTGTTGTTCCCGACGCTGTTGCTCTTTTTTACTTTATCTCATTTAGTGTTGGTAGACTTTTACATTATCTCATTTAGTGTTGTTCCCGGGGGTTTTGCGGTTTTCCCCGTTTCTATTTTTTATGTAGCATGTTCACGAATTAGTCATAGAGAAAATGTATATATTTTGGCTCCAGGAGGACAAACCAAAAATGTTGTATATAAAGAAACTCTATAAGTCGCGTGTAGATACATAATTATTCCAACTACAGTGACTGCAGCGAAGCGCACGTGGTCTGCTAGTCCAGTATAAAGTTATGAGAAATAGAATATGGGATGGAAAGCAGGAATCCTGTGTTATGAAAATGCATCTACTAAATAAAGTAAAATAATAATAGAAATGAAGAGTCAGCTGCTAATCTAGTTATGAGACCATTACAAATACACCAGACTGGCATTTAAATAGACCTCAAGAATTAAGGGTGCAGGGTGAAGTAGAAAACTGCACAGAGCAGGGTCAGATGATGGATGCATTAATGGTATACTTTAAAATCTACTGGATGATAACATTATTTTAATTACACTTCATCTTAGTTTCAAAGGCATCTTCTCACATGATGATTAGGTCAAACCTGCAATATCCTAACATTTACAAGGAAGAAACAGCATCACAGATAGTTCGCTACCTTGGTATTATTGTTATTATTCATTCCTATTTGGAGGTAATAAAGAAATCCTTTTTTCAGTAATGCCATTCCAGTTAAAGCCTATCTTTAAAAAGTCCTTCATTTTATTTTATAGTAGTCATTATCAAATGAATACAACCTATTTTAGGAGTGTCAATAGTAAAATGTAAATATACCATGGTAGCAAGATTACACAAACTGATTACATCACATAGCATGCCATAACATTAAGTCTCCTCTATTTTTATGACTTGGCAAGCCAGTATTTAAACAAAAATGTATGCTCTATATAAATCCTTATCATTATGCCAAGGGTAGATTTACAAAAGGAGGGTGTCTGCAGCCAAAATGAAGACCGCACCAATGGTCAAGATGCAAAGAAGAACTCTTTGCTTGACACAGCATCTCCATTTCTGAAAAGCGCACACTTCACTAATACATATAAAAGACAAAACATGGCCCTGTCACAAGGCTGTGCAAATGTAACCCCATTTAACAGTTACCCCATGTGAAACAACCATAAAATGCAAAGAAGGAACAGTAAACGACAAGTTTGCTGTTTTTAATCACTAGAAATGATTCTTCCTTGGTCTCTAAGGTAGTCTAGATGAGACCAAGTTGTAACAGATCAAGATGAAGGTGCAAGTGGTTTCTGTAGTTGAGGGTCTGGTAGAGCTAGTGGGTTTGAGCATACTTCCTCTAGGCAGTCCAGGTCTAAATTACTCTCAAAATTAACTGGTGGGGACACTTTGCACAGGCAACTTGCATGCCACTGCGATCCAACTGAGAGGCAGAAAGTAGCAGGGCCAAGTTGCTCATGGAACCTGTACAGGTGAGGACCAGAACGACCAAGGCTTGTGTCATGGTGGAACAATGAACTCTTACGCAGTCAAGTGCCATGAATTTTGTTTGGAACCCTTACCCTATGCTTCTGATCACAGTGGGTTTTCATTTTTTGCTGCTGTTTGGATACTCCAGCAGACCAACACAGAAACCAAGAAATCAGTCACAGACAGCACTTCAGGCCACTTTAGGAGTTCAGGTCGTAAACCACAACAAAAAAGCGTTGGTGGTGCTGAACTCCATGGAACTCCACAGAAATACCCAGCTGCAGGTGTTTCCAAGGCCGGTCTGGCCACACTATAGGTTGAACCAGACCTCCTACTGACAAGACAGGCAATGCGTTCACAGACAAGATGTTCAATATCTGTATCTGTCCCAGGCCACCACACTATATCATGGCAGCGTTCTTTAACTCACACAATGCTCAAATGGCTTTCATGAGCTCATGGTCAGCATGTGTGATTATAAGAAACTAGGAATGACTGTACGAGTCCCACAGGCTAAACAAAATTCATTTCAACCAGATAGACCACCCTGTATTCTAAAGTATGGAGACAGCTCCTCCAAGATCTCTGAGGGCCAACCTCTACAAATGAAAATCCTGGCAAAGTACAGCATCATGTTTAGAGGCCTGTTGAAGCTTCTGTTAGGAGACAGTGGCTCAGCTCTTATGCCATACATAAAAATAACACCTGGAAAAAGAATGAAATTGCATGCTTTAGCAGAGCCTATTAAATACATGCTTTTTAACAGTACTTTACAATATCAAGTTATTAAAAACACATCAAAGTAGGCTTGTGGTGGCTCCTATTGGTACTAATTCAATATAAAATGGTACTGATTGATGTGCTGTTAGATTATAGAAGTACCTTAAAATGTCTGTTGAAATCTCAAGGTAAAAGTATTGGCTCTTTTGGACAATGATGTCTGAAGCTTTGCCAATAAATAATAGAATCAGAGAAATATTGAATCTTTAAAATATGCAGATAACGCAGTTATAAGATTGTTTTAGGTGTAATGTAAATACTGAGGACATACTTGTGTACTACTACAATAGGCACCAGCTCAGTGTGAAGTGCAACTAGAAAAGCAGCTTAGAAAATGAGAGGTTGAATAATATTTCATTCTTTTAGCATACAAATATTTTAAAATGTACCTCAAAATGCAATCCCAGCTGCTTTCACCACTTTCATTTTCTTTCAGGTGTGGCACTGGATTTCAGATTTGAGAAAAGTAAAAAACACATGCAAAACTGGGCATACAGTATGGAGGGTCGGTTCTACTTTATTTCACTGTTCTGCTTTGTTTTTTTCATTACCTAACACTAATGCGGCGTTTGTTATTATATTATTATTATTAACATTCTTCAATTAATGTTAATTGTTAAGCCTAGACAGCATGTCGTCATGACAGATATGTCTGTTATTATTCTTGAAGCCACTTAGAAGTAGAACTGGGGTTGTGTGTCAGTCCACAACAGGGCACACTCACGTACACGTTCAGACTCCATAATCAACCTAACATGTACATTTTTGGGAGCTAGTAGGAAAATAGGAGTACTAAAAGGAAATGTGGATTTTCTCCCCTATCACAAATATGTGCACATTCATTTTTTACCGCAAATCTCAGGCAAGTAAGAATTTCACTGTTGTCTCTGCACGTGACCATAATAAAGCTACGAGTGAATGAGGTTATGGGATTCAGGTTTGATTATTGTCTTGCTCCCAGTTTGCTCTGGATTGAAAGAATATGACAGCTGGATCAATGGAGGTCCATTAAGCAAAGCAGTGCTTGTTCATTTGCAAATTACATGTTAATGAAGTTTCCTGATTCTTACTGTCAAGAGCTTTTGTATATTTAGTTATCTTCATTCTATGAAGCATGGATGCCCAGATGCCATTTTGGTATTTGGGACTTGTAGGCAAACACAGTTAATCGGAAGAACATTTGTCTTAATGGCATTGCATGACTACTTTAATCATGGATGGTGATGGGGCCACCAAACCACCAGACTCATCCAGAGTGGTGAACAATTAAATGTTCAGAGAGGTTTCCGATTCTGCTGCTGCTGATATTCAATTTGACTTGCAGATTGTTACCAAGTTAATTTGACTTCTGAGAGAGATATTGTACATGACAGAGCTCTTGTTTGTTTACTGTTTTGGATATTAAAATAGTAACCTGCTATGGGAACAAAACAAAAATCCATCTAAGAAAGACCAGAGCAGTATATGGAGGTGATGTGGTGGGACAAAGCGAAAAGAAGACTGTGCATGTTTCATTGCTGCAAGGATGTTGTGAGGAATTCTTCTCAGTCCCTGACCTATACATTAACTAAAACATAAGAACAGATGCAGTGTACAACTGAGAGGAAACCATTCAGTCCATCAAGTGTGTTTGTTTGCTAAGAGCAAAGTTGGCTCAGTTTTTCAGACAGATACATTTTGAAATTTGTCAAGATAATTTGTGTTATTAAAGATGGTGAGAGGGTTAATCTAAAGAAGGCAAGTACCATCTTTGTTAAACTCGTATGAGAGAGCAATCAAATGTTGACCTGGTAACTGTAAACTATCAATAACTCCAATAAAGTAGCTTTAGAGAAAAAATTGCAGTTTTGATGTTGAGGTCACATAATCATTCAAATGGTGCTGGTAACTTGGATTGGATATGCACTAAAAGAACATGACGGAATCATCTCATGTTTTGATGGCTAAAGGAGCCTCATATAGCTACATGATCGACTGTATGATGAACAGGAATGAAATGTGACCAATAAGGAAATGTTGTGGGGTACAAAATCTGTAAATTTTGTTCTGTATTTTCATATTATTTTGCTCAAGACAACAACAGATGAACTACATTCAGGACAAATCAAAGCATATCTTCTTCCCAGTTGTACCTCACTTTTAAAACAGCTGTTCCAACAAAGAAAGGAAGACATGCTGGTGCCTAAGGCTAATGATTAGTTTATAACCTAGGCATCTGGGACAACAAGTACAGTGATCCCTCACTATATCGCGCTTTGACTTTCGCGTCTTCACTCCATCGTGGATTTTAAATGTAAGCATATCTAAATATATATCACGAATTTTTCGCTGGTTCGCGGATTTCTGCGGACAATGGGTCTTTCAATTTATCTTACATGCTTCCTCAGTTTGTTTACCCAGTTGATTTCATACAAGGGACGCTATTGGCGGATGGCTGAGAAGCTACCCAATCAGAGCAAATATTACATATTAACTAAAACTCCTCAATGCTATAAGATATGCTTCCCGTGCGCTGCTTCGCATACTTAAAAACTCTAACAGCCCGTATTGATTTTTCATTATTTGCTTTTCTCTGTCTCTCTCACTCTCTCTGAGAAATACAGGCAGACACTTATCCATCATGCAATACCATCAGGGAGGCGTATGATTGGCCCCATTTTTTGCTCCTGACGGAGGGGGTGTGAGCAGAGGGGCTGTTTGCTTAGAAGATACGGACGCAAAATGCTTCACATTGATCCCTTCATTGCGCCGCTTTATCGCAGTGCTTGCATACTTAAAAGCGCAACAGCCCTATTGATTTTTGCTTGTTTACTTTTCTCTCTCTCTCCGACATTCTCCGCTCCTGACGCACAACTTGAAGAGGAAGATATGTTTGCATTCTTTTAATTGTGAGAAAGAACTGTCATCTCTGTCTTGTCATGGAGCACAGTTTAATCTTTTGACTAAAGGGTGTTATTTCATGTCTAGAGGGCTCTAATTATGTTAAAAAACTGTTTTTTAGAAGGTATTTAGAAGGTCATAAACAGGTTTTCAATGATCTAACTGTGAAAATATTAGATTTATAAATAAAGAATCCTACTTCCTGGAAATTCATTTATCTGTCTGGAGCGGATCAACCGCTATAAACGAGGGTTTACTGTATAACTGTGCGGAGAATATTTATAAACAGTGTGGGAGAGTTTCTAAGAGCATAAAATATATAAAAATAACCATACCAACATATGGTTTCTACTTCGCGGATTTTCACCTATTGCAGGGGGTTCTGGAACGCAACCCCCGCGATCGAGGAGGGATTACTGTAAATACATTATTTTACAGCCTGGGAAAGGAAGACATGCCGATCTTCAAATGAGTGTCTACTTAGAATTCCAAGAACTAAATTTAAAAGAAGTGGTGAGGTGGCCTTCTGCTGTTATGCACCTAAAATCTGGAATAGCTTGCCAATAGGAATTTGCCAGGCTAATACAGTGTTCCCTAATTTTAATTCTTATTTATTTTTTCTCTTTCTTCATCATGTAAAGCACTTTGAGCTACATTGTTTGTATGAAAATGTGCTATATAAATAAATGTTGTTGATACCTCAGGCAACATCAAAAAAGTTTTATTGTTTGGGAGAATGGATAGTGAATTCATTCATCATATTGACAGCCAGCCAATCAGAATATCTAACAATCACATCTTGCAAAACCCCATGGTAGAATTTTAAAAAAAATATGCCTCGTCTGAAGAGTGACACAGTAGGGAGGAAGAAGAAGTGACTAATACTTCAGAGAACAGAGCGCCGGCAACATGCAGCCGTTTCCATCTGATCGTCAGAAAAGCATCATGAATAACTATGAGTGCTAGATCACAAGCCACCTGAGACATTCATCCTTGTCATCTGTAACTTTTTGTCAGCTTTTTCTAAAGACTATATATATCCAGACTTTACTATCAGTCCTATTTTCTATTATTCTTTGTTCTACTGGTATTATTATTCTTGTAATAAATAGGTTCAAGATTCAAGAGTATTTATTGTCATTTCATCCATATACAGTAGTACAGCATACAGTGAAATGAAACAACGTTCCTCCAGGACCATGGTGCTACTTAGAACACAGGACAACGAAGAATCCACGACACATAACATAAAGACACATAATATATAACAAGGTGCATGTGAGTCAAATGTGCAAACATGTGCAACCATGTGCAACATTTCAAAGCAGAACACATATATCAGATATCAGACCGGTCCATGAGTGTTCAGGAATCTGACTGCTTGGGGGAAAACTGTTACACATTCTGGTGATAAGGGCCCAAATATCCATGATGGAAGGAAGAGAGACACACCAATGATCTTCTCAGCTCTCTTCACTATCTGTTGTAGAGCTTTATGATCCCTGACCATGCAATTTCCAAACCAGACAGTGATGCAGTTGCTCAGGATGCTCTCTATGGTTCCTCTGAAGAATGTTGTTAGAATAGCTGGTGGAAGATGGGCTTTCCTCAGCCTACACAGGAAGTAGAGCTGCTGCTGGGCTTTCTTGGCTAAAGAGCTGGTGTTGTAGGACCAGGTGAGGTTCTCTGCCAGGTGGACACCCAGGAATTTGGTGCTATTGACGACTTCCATGGTTGAACCGTCAATGTTCAGTGGCAGATGGTCACTCTTAGTCTTCCTGAAGTCAACAATTATCTTCTTTGTTTTGTCTACATTCAGAGACAGGCTATTGGCTTTGCACCAGTCCGTTGTGACTTTTTTGGCACGGGAACTACGGTGGTGGTTTTAAAACAGGTTGGGAAAATGGCGATACTCAGGGAGACGTTGAAGATGTCAGTAAAAACGTCTGCCAGCTGGTCTGCACATTCCCTTAGTACTCTGCCAGGAATATTGTCTGGTCCTGCAGCCTTCCGTGGGTTGACTCTTCGCAGAGTATTTCTCACATCAGCCACAGTCAGATTTAACGCTAGGAGGA
This sequence comes from Polypterus senegalus, assembly GCF_016835505.1. Classification (NCBI taxonomy): domain Eukaryota; kingdom Metazoa; phylum Chordata; class Cladistia; order Polypteriformes; family Polypteridae; genus Polypterus; species Polypterus senegalus. The sequence goes on from NC_053156.1 coordinate 123,602,706, forward strand.
GAGTTGGTCTTCCTCTTCACCACGTTGTTCTGTGCTTCAAACCATGCATAGAATTTATTCAGCTCATCTGGAAGGGAGGCGTCACTCTCACAGGTGTGTGGTGTTGTCCTGTAATTAGTGATAGCCTGGATGCCATTCCACATGCTCCGTGCGTCTTTGTCATATAGAAAAAGTCCCTGGATTCTCTAGGCGCGTGCGCGCTTTGCCTTTCTGATGGTGCGGGATAGTTTGGCCCTCGCTGTTCTCAGAGCAATTTCATCACCTTCCCAGGTCCTCAGTAGCACATGCACTTCCTTTGTAATCCATGGTATCTGGTTGGAGCGTGCAGTGATGTGCTTGGAGACAGTAACGTCATCAATGCACTTATAGATGTAGCTGGTCACTAATGACGTGTACTCCTCCAAGTTGATACAGTTGCTGTTGGTTGGTTGCAGCCTCTCTAAACATGTCCCAGTCAGTGCACTCAAAACAGTCCTGAAGAGCAGAGACAGCTTCTGCTGGCCAGGTTCTCACCTGCTTCAGAACCGGTTTGGTGCATCTGACAAACGGTCTGTATGTTGGAATTAACATGACAGAGATGTGATCTGAGTTTCCGAAGTAGGGGCAGGGATATGACTAGTACGCGGCAGGCATGTTTGTATAAATAAGATCCAGCGTGTTTGTCCCTCTCATTGCAAAGTCCACAAACTGACAGAATTTAGGGAACACTGACTTGAGATTCGAATGATTGAAATCTCTATCAACAATAACCAGTCCATCTGGTTGTTTGTTCTGTATGTCTGTGATGGCGCTGTACAGTTCCCAGAGCACTTCCTTAGGATTAGTGCTGAGAGGTATGTAAATTCTGATTATGTGTATGGCGGTGAATTTCCGAGGTAAATAAAAAGGTCTACATTTAACAATCACAAACTCCACTAGCGGTGAGAAGTAGCTAGAAACAAGCACAGAGTTAATGCACCATTCCGTGTTGATATAAACACACAGTCCACCACCACGAGTCGTACCGCACAGAGTAGCATTTCTGTCGGCTCAAAGCGCGGCTACCCCAACTAGCTGAATGGCGGCATCTGGAATTCTGTTGCTGAGCCACATCTCCGTAAATAACAAAGACACAACAATCTCTAAACTCATGCTGGGTAGTTCACTGGAGTCGAGTGCAGTCCAATTTATTGTCCAGGGAGCAGACATTAGAAAGTAATATGTACGAGAGTGCCAGCCGGCTAGGGTTAGCTTTTAGCCTAGCACAGCGTCCCGCTCGCTTCCCGCGTTTCCGCTTCCTTGTGCACCGCTTCGGTGTGCCTCTCCCTCCCTCGGCCATTGGCATCAGGTGACGCAGGGGGCTGAAAGTCCTGGTGCTGCTTTTAACTTTCTATGTTTTGTCTTAATGTCTAGAGTGATTGAAGTAATAAGATTTGCCATTACCTCTGTGCTGCGAAGTTTATTAAGGGTTGAGGGTGAGAGCTCCACCCAATAGTAGGGAACAGTATGTAAAGTAAGGCATTCTTGGCTGATAAATGGCCAATGGTCAAGGATGCTGAGCCTTTGTATGTTTAAATGTTTTCTTGGAGACCAAAAGTAATATTGAGGACTGAGATATCAATAAAACATCGTATGTTGTTTGTGCCAATAATAAGTAAGTCTCTTGAAGTGTTGAGAGAGTGTGTTATTCATAAGACACTTGTGTGGTTTAAAGTGCTAGAGATTAGCCAGCTGTGTGTATCATTCATAGGGCACTGTTGAGTTTCTGTGTGTATGTGTATAGCTATGTATGTGTGTGATAATCTTAAGGTGCAACAGAAGACCAACCCGGTAACGAATCTGATGAGTGCACTTACCACTAGGTAAAGGGTAAGTAGAGGGGGATACCATGATAATACAGGAGAGTACGTGATGTAAGGTTAAAACTTAATCAAAATGTGTGGAATTTCACTGAAAATGAGGGAAACAAATACAGAACTGAGGAAAAGAATTGATGTGAAGGAAATTAGGTGGAAAATTGCTGATGGTATATTAGAACATTAGAACACTCTAGACGAGAACAGGCCATTCAGCCCAACAAAGCTCGCCAGTCCTATCCACTTATTTCCTCCAAGAAAACATCAAGTCGAGTTTTGAAAGTCCCTAACTTCTTACTGTCTACCACACTACTTGGTAGCTTATTCCAAGTGTCTATCGTTCTTTGTGTAAAGAAAAACTTCCTAATGTTTGTGCGAAATTTACCCTTAACAAGTTTCCAACTGTGTCCGCGTGTTCTTGATGAACTCATTTTAAAATACAAGTCTCGATCCACTGTACTAATTCCCTTCATAATTTTAAACACTTCAATCATGTCACCTCTTAATCTTCTTTTGCTTAAACTGTAAAGGCTCAGCTCTTTTAATCTTTCCTCATAATTCAACCTCTGTAGCCCTGGAATCAGCCTAGTCGTTCTTCTCTGGACCTTTTCTAGTGCTGCTATGCCCTTTTTGTAGCCTGGAGACCAAAACTGCACACAGTACTCAAGATGAGGCCACACCAGTCCATTATAAAGGTTGAGCATAACCTCCTTGGACTTGTACTCCACAGATCGTGCTATATAACCTAACATTCTGTTAGCCTTCTTAATGGCTTCTGAACACTGTCGGGAAGTTGATAGCTTTGAGTCCACTATGACTCCTAAATCCTTCTCATAAGGTGTACTCTTGATTTTCCGACCGCCCATTGTGTATTCAAACCTAATATTTTTACTTCCTATGTGTAATACTTTACATTTACTGACATTAAATTTCATCTGCCACAAATCTGCCCAAGCCTGTATGCTATCCAAGTCCTTCTGTAATGATATAACAGATTCCAAATTATCTGCTAATCCACCTATCTTGGTATCATCTGCAAACTTAACCAGCTTGTTACTTATATTCCTATCTAAATCATTTATATATATTAAAATAGCAGCGGCCCTAGCACTGACCCCTGTGGAACACCACTCTTAACATCGGCCAGTTCTGATGAGGTTCCTCGCACCATCACCCTCTGCTTCCTGTGTCTGAGCCAATTCTGCACCCATCTAAAAACATCACCCTGAACTCCCACTTCTTTTAACTTGATGCCCAACCTCTCATGTGGCACCTTATCAAATGCTTTCTGAAAGTCCAGATAAATAATATCATAAGCTCCACTTTGATCGTATCCTTTGTTGCCTCCTCATAGAATTCCAACATGTTAGTAAAACACGACCTCCCTCTTCTGAACCCATGCTGACTGTTCAGAATAACTCCTGTCCTTGCCATGTGTTGCTCAATCTTATCCTTAATAATTCCTTCCATTAATTTTCCTGTGATGCTTGTTAAGCTTACTGGCCTATAGTTGCTTGGATCTGCCCTGTCACCCTTTTTATATAATGGGATGATATTTGCCATTTTCCAGTCCTTCAGAATCTCTCCAGTGCACAGTGACTTCCTAAAAATATGTGTCAAGGGTTTATATATGTACTCACTAGCCTCCTTAAGAACACGAGGATAAATATTATCTGGTCCTGGTGATTTGTTTGATTTCATCTTATTTAATCTGAGCAGCACTTCTCCCTCTACAATTTCCAAATCCCTCAGTACCTCCTTAGTAGTCCGTTTACCTCTGGGAGGTTATCCACTTGCTCACTTGTAAACACCTCAGAAAAATGTAAGTTTAGGGCATCTGCTATTTCATTGTCTGTATCTTTTAATTCCCCTTTACTATTCCTGATGCACTTGACCTCCTCCTTGACTGTTCTTTTACTACTAAAATACTGAAAGAATCTCTTGGGGTCTTCTTTCGCCTTATCTGCTATATTCCTCTCCAACTGTCTTTTAGCGTCTCTGATATCCTTCTTAATGGTTGCCCTCATGTTCTCATATGCTCTACGATTCACTTTGCAGTCATTAGTCTTATATGCCTTATACAGCAGTTTTTCCTTTGCAACTTCTTTTTTAAATCTTTATTAATCCACCGTGGAGTTTTTTTAGTTTCCTATTAATTCCAAATTTAGGTATGTATCTGTCCTGCATTACATGTAAAACATTTTTAAACCTGTTCCACTGCTCCACACTTAAAAGCTTATCCCAGTCTATCCTACTTAGACTTTGTCGCATTTGGTCAAAATTTGCCCTAACAAAGTTCAACTTAACAATTTTAGTCTTTGCGTTTGCACTCTTACAAAATACTGAGAACTGTATTATATTATGGTCACTTGACCCTAGTGGTTCAATCACCTCTACACCCTCAATTCTATCCTGATTATTACAAAATACTAAATCCAGACAGGCTTCCCCCTGTGTTGGTGCTTTAACATGCTGTGTTAAAAAACAGTCACTGAATACTTCTAAAAACTCTTGTGCTCCTCCACCTGCAAGGTTATCCCAGTTAATATTTGGGTAATTAAAGTCTCGCATGACTATAATATCTCCCTGTAAACTTGCCTGTATATGTGTGTATATGGAACAAAAAGGGATCCAGAGCACTTTGTTTAAAAGTGGAACAGCAGGCTAGAAAAGATATTGATAAGTTAAAAGGATTAATTTCATCTCTTAAGGTCATCGAAAAGCTTAACTGAACTGAAGGAAAAGACTATGCATCCAGACGAATCCAGACAGTGACTGTTTGTGCTGTAATTTGATTGCAAGCATATCCTTCATTTAAGAATGTTTACTGTAAATGATTAACTACATTACATGCATAGATCTGTAAATGGGTTCATGTTGTTATTATCAACATTACAGTAATCAGGGCAAATAGGCCCTTCAGATAAGAACAGAATAATGGAACAAAGGTAAGCTCATCAACAGCAATAAATAAAATCTATTGCACCAGCAATCTCCACGTGAACTAATACAGGGGTCAAAAAGAAAATATTTTTTCAGGAGATCCTGTTCGTTTCAAACAAAGAATGACTCCGGTAGAAGGTAGGCTTGCCTGGAAACCCAAGAATCTTCTAGGAGAAAGCTATATCTGGAAGCAATACTGAGGGAAGCTCCCTTTTAAAAAGTGCAGGGTTTTAAACACTACTGTCAGGCAGTGCCAAGATGACTCTGGTTTCAAAAGGTGACACTGTATGTGAGCAAAATAGACATTAGAGCAGATGTTGACAGAGAGAGATGTTTAGCAGAGTTATTATGGACTTATCTCTGCTTGGGGAAAGAACTCTTCTTAGCGGGTCCAGAGAAATGGAAACAATTTATTATTTGAATACTTTGTGTTCTGTTAATTTTAATACTGTACTTCATTTGCTCTGTATGCTCACCACTTCCTTGTTTACTTGGTTTTTAACAAAACATATATTTTTTGTTTTTATTGATGTTTTATTGTAATTGTCACTCATAAGTCATAACAAATGCTTCTGAAAAAAATCCAGCAACTGTTGAAAAATCATACAATGTGTTCTGAGGAATACAATATACCTGTGTTTAAAAAAAAAACAAAAAACAAGAAGCCTTAGACTACTGGGAGAATGGCCAAGTCTTAAAACATGCAGTAAGCTTACCCCTTAGAAGGCTGCATAATTTATTTTCTAAGTCACTTATCTAGTTCGGGGTAATAAGAATCCATTGCCTATCCTGGCAGCACTTGGACACAAGGCGGGCACCTGTCCTGACCACTTCACAAGATAAGGATCACTGGAGATCCCAAAAAGCTAAAGAATAACAAATAATTCTTCAATCAACTTTTAAACACATTCAATTGAAGGTGAATCCTTAATGAAACAAGGCAATGAAATCCACAAATGTGGTGCATAGGCTGCAAAAGCCTTGCCCTCCTTAGTTTTACACTTAGTACGAGGGGCCACAAGAGACAACTGACCAGTAGACATAAGATCTCTGGATGGCTTGTGTAAAACACAAAATTCCAATAGGTAGATGGAAGCATACTGGTGCAGTAATTTGAAAACCAGCAGCAACAATTTTGAAATCAATTTTAAAACCAACTGGCAATCAATGTAAAGACCCCAAAATAGGCGATACAGAGGGAAATTTTCTGACCAAGGGCTTAACTTTGGCTAAAAGATAAAGCTGCAAATAGAAACTCTTGACCACAGAATTAATCTATTTATCAAAAATAACCCAAAGACTCTGCAAAAGTGCCAACAAATTCAAATTCAGTTTGAGCTTTAGCTGCAGGACCAACTAACAGCACTTTCATTATGATTAAGATCAAGAAAATTGTCAGCCATCAAGGATCTCAGTTCTCCAAGACAGTTATGCAACCGATTTATTACAAGAAATGCACAAAGGAATTCAATTTACAGCAACTGGGTGTACAAATATCTCATTTATAGTGTCACCTTGAGCCACTGCATGTTTTTTATTTCTGCTACAATTTTATTGTGCTTCAGGAATTAACATCATAGTCTGAATGTTGAATGTATTATCATAAAACATTGAAAAAGTAATTGCATGAAGGATCCTAACTTTTTATAGCAAATAAGGAATAGGGGTCCTTCTGAAGCCAACATTTAATAAACACAAAAAAGATAAGAAGAACAAATATGAGGCATTCATATGGATGGTAAATGTTAAAAGTTGCATTTCCAAAGAAGAATTCAGTATGTTGAAAGCAACACGGTGCGCATTTGAAAGCCATTGAGGTTCATTCTACACACGCTAATATGACATTAAAAAATGACATGATTACATTATAACTTATGATGTAGGATTTTTTTTTATATATTCAAAGCAAATAAAACACAGCTATATGACAGACACAGGCTATATAAATTATCCCTTAAAATGTACTTTTCATAAGAAGAGCTTAACTAGCTATAGCATAATTAGTTATAATTATAGCACTAGAAAAGGTCCAGAGAAGAACGACTAGGCTGATTCCAGGGCTACAGAGGTTGAATTATGAGGAAAGATTAAAAGAGCTGAGCCTTTACAGTTTAATCAAAAGAAGATTAAGAGGTAAAATGATTGAAGTGCTTAAAATTATAAAGGGAATTAGTACAGTGGATCGAGACTTGTATTTTAAAATGAGTTCATCAAGAACACGCGGACACAGTTGGAAACTTGTTAAGGGTAAATTTCGCACAAACATTAGGAAGTTTTTCTTTACACAAAGAACGATAGACACTTGGAATAAGCTACCAAGTAGTGTGGTAGACAGTAAGAAGTTAGGGACTTTCAAAACTCGACTTGATGTTTTCTTGGAGGAAATAAGTGGATAGGACTGGCGAGCTTTGTTGGGCTGAATGGCCTGTTCTCGTCTAGAGTGTTCTAATGTTCTAATGTTCTAATAAGGATGTCAATTCTTCTGGTTTTCCTGTTGGGAAGATATTTCCATACTTTCTAATTTTAGTTAGTTTTAACGTATGTGTCAAAATAAAAAGTACTTGTAAGCACATAACATAGTATATAAAGGATATTTTAATGCAAACAATGCATTTTTATATTCTGTCCTTTTAGGACACAAGATGGATGTTAGAAAATTGTATCTTTTTTATCTTTTTTTTCCAATCACTGAAGAAAAAAAAAAGATCTAGTCATAGTCCTTAGCAATTATTGAGAGAGTTTTCCATTAAATCATTGCTAACATGGGGAAAATGTATTGTACACAGTTATACATCACAGCTGGAACAGCCTGATTCAACTTTTGATTTGTTTATTTATTTCCGGAGCAAATTTAAGAGTACAATAAAAAGGATAAAGTTATATCATACCTCAAAGATATCACTTGACTTCCCATTTGAAAAATAATTGAGGGAATTCCTACAAACCTAAGAGAGCAGGCCAGAAACCTGACTGCCCAAAACTACAGGCTGCTTTTGTACTCTCTGGTAAGATGAGCTGAAATATCCAAACTGTCACATCTGTGCTTTTGCCTCACTTCTGGATCGACCTGACAGCAACATCAAAGGACTACTGAGTGGTGCACATTTTATTCATTACTATACAGAATTACTTAAGTTTTCTGAGAGATGAATATTGTGGAAGGTACATATTATACTGAATGTATTACATGTTTGCTTGCTTTACAGGCACTTTTTATGCAGGTATTTATATGTAGTTTATGATTTTTGTGCTCAAGAATTTTGTGTTTGTGGTTCACGTTTTTTATTTTGTCTTATTATGGCAAACACAACATCTTTGAGATGCTTCACATGATCTTGGTCGTCATGCCAATCACATGAAGGATATGATTTTATAAAGACTTTACAGTGTGTGTACTTGGTGCCTCAAATCTCTCTCTCTTTTTTTTTTTTGGTTTCTAAATTTTATTTTGTCTTTAACTGGTGAGTAATGTCTTACCCTCTGATTTTCGGTTGCCTGTTAAGTTTTGATCTCCCATTTTTGACCCTTTGCTATTTCATGACTAGGATTTTATCTAGAGAATTATCTCCTGGGGCCTCATGTATAAACGGTGCGTATGCATAAAAATGTTGCATACTCCCATTTCCACGGCTCAAATCCCGATGTATAAAACCTAAACTTGGGGTAAAGCCACACACATTTTGATGCCAGCTAAATGGTTTGCATACGCAAGTTCTCCATTCAGTTTTGCAAACTGGCGGCACCCAGCATCAAAGCAATGCTTTTGTTCAAGTGTGGTTTCCCTTTCTTTTTTAGATCCACATCCCTGACGCAGCTTTATCAAATACACTGAAATTAACTGTATATTGTTTATTAGTTTAAGGCATCTGATTATAATTAACCCATAACAATATAATGGTCCACAGAATGGCCAAACAATTCCAAATACAATAGCTGCTTCAGCGTTTAATCAATGTGTCCCTATTTTTTTTCTTTTCTTTAAGACTCTTCTTTTCTCCTTAAGAAGCTTTCATATGACACTCAGACAGTGGGCTACGACTCGCCTTTTCATGCCGACTTTGATATCTGACAACTTTTTTTATTTTGGGCACTATGCGACTTTATGAACTTAAGCTTTTGAGTTTTTCCGACACTCTATGTCACTTGATCAACTTCCTTTTGTTGTTTATATCACTGTTTAAACCAACAAATAGTATGTTTTTCCTTGCTTTCACTTGGTATTCGCTTAAATTCTTCTATTTCCCCCCGTACTTTTGCCATTGTCATTTCACAGAATGCTGAGCTTAAGGGCTATTTATATTAATTTGCATATAAAAAGAGGTGCGTGCCTTCACGCTGACCGGGATTTATGCAGCAGAAGAACGTGGAAGATGGCGTTCACACAGATTTATGCATCTGGATTTTTTTGTGCGTACGCACATTTACGCTTTTGTCTGTAGACCATGTTTTAGTGTGAATTCTACATACACTGTTATGCATGAGGCCCCTGGTCTTTTGATTTTCTCAAAATAATCTGTAGATACTCTGTGTCACATAACATTTTTATGATGTGAGCACCTAATAAATATTAAGAAATTTAAACTGGCTTGGAGCAGAGAGAACCAAGACTTGAAGAGACGAGAGAGAGATAGAAAACGTGAGTGATTTTGATGTTGTTAAAATGCATTACATAAAATATAAAATTAAACATTAAATAAATAAAATCCCAGGAATTCATAAAATTTTAAGGCTGGAGTAAGTACATCCATTATGTTATCCTAATCCACCCTAAACCTGATCCAATTTAAAGTAGCCAGACAGGACGTTTGTTCTATATATTTACTTCCTTTTAAAAGCCTACTAATAATAACAAAGACAAAAAAAAAGAAAAACAAAGACTTAGGAGTGCCAATTAAAATGTCACTTCTCTACTTCCAGAGTTTGATTTCACCAGATACTAGACTTTTTATGTGTTAACCTGATTCATTTCCCGTATGTTTATTGAACATGGATTAACAAACTCCTGTTCTTTTCAAGTTAATTTCTTTTTTGTGTCAGAACAAAAAGCATTCTGGAAGATTTTATTACAAGGTACCATTTAGATGGCATTTTCCTTCTTCTGTGATTCAAGGAAGCGACCTGAATTTAAATTAGAGAAAGTGGTAAGGAGTATAAATAAAGGTTTGTATATAGTTGTATGCATACAAAGGAAAATTAAGATAACAGTAAACATTTAAAGAATTACTTTTTAAATTGTGATCTATCAGATGAGTGTGCAAAAGACGATTGGATGTTATTGTTAATGCAGATGGCAGAGGTTAAAGTTCAAAACAAGTTTCCTTTTCCAAAGTCAAAAACAAATATTCCTTTTCAAAATAAGACACCTAACCAAATGAACATCACATCAGAGGAAAGCCAACATCAAGTCCCCAGATCTTGCAGTTAAACCTTTTGCCAATACTGGGCTTTCCTCAAACTTACATGTCGTAGAAGTTTATCCTCTTTTGACCCGTGTGATTTCCCGATTCCTTTTACAAGACACTGAGTTGTTTCTTGTTTTTTGTGCATTAGATTGGAACGGGCCTTGTTCTTCTTGTTTTAGATAATGTAATATATCGCTTTGCCACTGACTTGATAGGTTAAGATTCAAGCTGAGTAAGAAATGTCAATGCACAAGAAATGTGGTACAGGAGTTCATAATAGATTTGTCAGGGTATAATTTTACTCCAGCTAGTATTACTCTAAATCACGCCATTAGGGGATTAGAGTAAGGTTGTAAATCCAAACTGTCCAACAAATAAGTGAATGTTTTCTGCCAAAATGGTATTAGTGTGGGAATCCCAAAAGGTATAACCTACTGAAGCTAGTGCTTAATGACATTGTTCGTTGAGAGAAGCTGCTGAGAGAAACAAGACAGAAGCAGATGAGAGTTGCTGAGAGTCGTTGTTTTCTGTGGTGTGTGAGAGTTAATTAAGAAATTAATTTTGCTCCTATAAACTTGTGTTTTGGTTTCCGCTAAGGAGCCATGTAGGAATTTTTAAAGCTTCTTAAAGCTGTCATTGTCCATGTTGGAACAAATGACATATACATAAGGTTAGTGGTCTCTTGTGAAGTTCTGCCTGTGCCACGTGCAAGTCATATAAGGCCTGAGGATTAAAAAGCTTAACGATTGGCTCAAATCTTGGTGTAGGGTAGAAAGGTATAGGTTTATGGGGCATTGGGACTACTATTGGAACAGATGGAATCTGTTCAGCTGCGATGGGTTACATCTGAACCAGAGAAACACCAGTGTGTTGGTGAGGCATATGAGTAGGTTAGTCAAGGATTGTTTAAAGTAGGGAATGGGGGTTTAAAGGGTTTAGAACAGGCCAGGTTTAGAACTGTACATGAAGGAACAAACTATTGTGTAAAAATACAAATGCATCATAATGTAAATTCTAACCCAACATTTTAAATGTACGGTAAAAGTAAAATGAAGAACACATTGCAAATAGCTCACCTTAATGCTAGAAGAATCCAAAATAAAACAAGTGAGTTGGAGTTGTGTGTAGATGAGCATAATTTATGATATTATAGCAATAAGGGAAACCTTGCTAAATAACAAATAGAGTGCAACATAGAGGGATACACATTTTCAGGAAGGACAAACAGAACAGAAAAGGAGGTGGGGTTACTGTTTATGTCAAACAGAATTTAAACGCATTTCCTCTTCAGTTGTATGAAGAGCCCCAACTTACTGAGGACATGTGACTTCGTCTGGAAGGAATTAGGGAATTGGTCTTATTTTAGGAGTGTGTTATAGACTGCCCAATGCTGACAACAATTTCACCACCCATCTTTTTAGTAATATTAAAAAGGCAAGCTGACAGGATGTCACAAGAACGGACAGGAAACATAAAAAGGTTTGGGGCAGCTAATCGTGTATTATGCCCTGGCTGCAAAAGGGTTAATTTTTGAGGAGTAATGTCTGGTTCAATGTCCAAAACAGAACTGATGACATGTGGCAAAGATGGCGGCTTTAAAGGTCTGGAGTGGAACTGACGTTATCACAGAGCCCGGAGCCGGAAGTGATGTCATCACGGGCGCCGGAACCCTGTGGAATTCCCCATGAATTGTCTAAAGAGGACTGAAAGAAAAAGTCAGTGCACCTCACCACCCCTTGGTCAGACATGGAATTGTCAATATTCGAGCCCTTTAGCTGCCTCCCATGCGCACTTGTGCGACAAGGGGGATTTTATAGTCATGCGGGACTTTAACTACTCGAATATTAACTGGGAAAACCTTGCAAAGAGCGGAACACAAGAGGAGTTTTTAGAAGCGATCAGTGACATAGTATGTTAAAGCACTAACGCTGGGTGAAGCCTGTCTAGATTTCATTTTTTATGATAATCAGGTGTGAACGGCACCCGGGCACAGACAGGCGGACATGTTGTTTTTCAACCACCACACGTTTATTTACAATATTTACAAGAATAATTATGGTCACAAAGACCCCAGTTCATTGGTCACACAGACCCAGTCACGTGCACAAACCCCAAATCCAAACACAAAGTCCTGGCCACAATGCCTTTCTTCGGGCCGCCTCCACTCTCCACTGCTTCGTCCTCCTTCCACCCGACTCCAGCTTCGAATGAAGGGAGACGGCCCCTTTTATACAGGACCCGGATGAGCCCCAGGTGTTCCCGGCATTCCTCCTCTAGCCACGCCCAGCGTGGCGGAAGTGCCGGCTGTTCTCCCGGCAGCTCTCCGGGTATCCTCCAAAGTCTTCCCCCCAGCACTTCCTGGTGTGGCGGGAGTGCTGGGGAAACAAGTCCCCAAGGCATTGGGGCGCCTCCTGGCGGTGACCACGGGCCCCTACAGGGAAGGGCTTCCATGCCCTTGACCCGTGGCCCCCAAAGCAACCCGGAAGGCAAACCCCACGTGGTCCAGGCAGGGCTCTGACCCTCTTCCGGTCCCTCCTGGCGTCCCGGCCGGGTCATGGCCCCTGGCATCCCTGACAGTGCCCCACAGCCAGCGAAGACCACTCGTGGGAAAGAGCGACCCGTCCCGCGAGGGCAGCAGAGCCCCGAAACGGGACCCACTCGAGGATAGCCGGGGTCCGGCCCCGCACTCCTAGCAGGGACAGGGGCGGAGACACAATCTGAGCACCAACCCATGGTGCATCCCTGCGCCTCGCACAGGTTGTGCTCCCCCCTTTTACCGGCACCCCGGGGCCTCCTCGGTAGGCACCCCCTCCGAGACCTCCGCGCCCCTTTGTTCCGAGCCACTCGTTCCCCCGTAGGCTCCTCCAGCTGTGAGCGCAGCTGCGCACCGGCAGAGAGATTATTCCGCAGACGGCCCGACATCAGAGGGCTGCTCCGCCACGAAGGGGCTCCTTCAGCTCGCCCGGGGTCCGTCCCTACAAAAGAGAACACAGGGGCAGAACCGCTGCCAAAGCACCCAGCTCGTGCCACGCACGGGCAGCGTTCCCCTCCAACCGCACCCGGCACTTGCCTGATCGGCACCCTCTCCGCGCTTCCGTGTCCCTCTCGATAGTGGAACTGTCGGCACCGCCTGCTCTCTCACCGCCGCCTCAGGGATTCCCTCTGCTCCCTCAGAGGGCGGCCAGCCGTCTGCGCTGCACCCAGCAACGCGTCTCACTGTATTGGAGGAGGCGGCACCCAGCCGCTTAATCCTCCCTTCACTTTCGGACGCCTTGACGATATGCGACTCCGTATTGACCAACACGAGCCCCTTTCCGCCTGCGTCCGCAAATTTATCGGAGGAATCGGCACCCAGCCCTTTATTCCTCCGTTCACTCTGGGACGCCATGACGGTTTGAGACTCCTTATGGAATAAAAGGCGCCTCTGTCCCGTCTGCGTCCCTATAGTGCGGCGCAAGACCGCAGCCGACTCGGGGCGGAGGGCGCTAGGACCCGGGGCACTTAGCAGCCCGTGTCCATTCAGCGTCCTCTCGACTCCCCTCGCCACAAGCATACAGCCAGCGGCGCCGCACCTCCTGTCGGAGGGCTGCTTACTCGAACTGATCGTTATCATCACAGCTTTTTCAACAGACCCTCCCGCATGCTGTACGGAGTCGGCTGTACTCACCGCCTCCGCCGTACCTCTCCGGCTGGAGATTCCAGCGTCGCGCCGTCCGCTGTCGATCGAACGCTTGCAGCGCCAGCGGCGCCTTCCTCTCCAGTTCCAGCACCTCAGCCTGGAGGGCACGTAGCATCTGTAAACACGCTGCTCCACGGGCTGAAGGGACGCCTCCAGCTCCGCCAGAGCAGCCGGCAAAGACAGGAAGTTAACCGACGCTGAGCCTACCTGTCTGTCAGCCTCCGACGCCGTCCACTTCCTGTGGGCCTTTTCCTCCGGCCCAATCGGGTCTCCCCTGCCCGTGATGGACATTCCTTGGTCCCGCCTCTGCAGTCATCGGCGGGCACACAAGACACACCGCCCAATCGCGTGCCTGTCAGGGGGAGGGACTTCTGGTCCGCGGCCATCTTGGCTCTCCTTCTGCGGCGGCGACGTGCTTGCCGGCAGCCTTGCTGTTGCCAGCACCTTCGAGCTGCAGCGCTCTTCCTCCGCAGCCCTCGCGGCTGCCGCCGTCCTACCGGAGCCCCGCAAACCAGCATGCGCCCGCCACTGACGCTGATCCGGGAGGTCCCTGCCTGGAAAACAAAACACGCCCGCCCCCAAGGGCCGGCTGCCGATAGGCAGGGAACTCACCTCCCAGGTCCCGCTCTAACCGAGGAAACGTCCTCGGCGTGGCCTCTCTGGACGCCATGCCGTCCCGGGCGCCTCCAGCAACGGCGCGATCGTGGAAGCCCGCTGCACTCCTCCAATGCACGCCGCCCGCCCGCTTCAGGGAATAACGGCCTCCTGCGGACCCTGGCGGTCTGTGGGTTCCTTTACCCAGCTGGGCTGTGTGCACGCAGCACCGCGTACGTGGGTGGGGTCCCCTGCTGCACCGGGCCGTCCACAACAATATTTTTTTGAACAGGTCTCCGCCTTGAAACAGGCGGAGCATCCTGCCGACTACGCCAGATGTGAACGGCACCCGGGCACAGACAGGCGGACATGTTGTTTTTCAACCACCACACGTTTATTTACAATATTTACAAGAATAATTATGGTCACAAAGACCCCAGTTCATTGGTCACACAGACCCAGTCACGTGCACAAACCCCAAATCCAAACACAAAGTCCTGGCCACAATGCCTTTCTTCGGGCCGCCTCCACTCTCCACTGCTTCGTCCTCCTTCCACCCGACTCCAGCTTCGAATGAAGGGAGACGGCCCCTTTTATACAGGACCCGGATGAGCCCCAGGTGTTCCCGGCATTCCTCCTCTAGCCACGCCCCAGCGTGGCGGAAGTGCCGGCTGTTCTCCCGCAGCTCTTCCGGTATCCTCCAAAGTCTTCCCCCCAGCACTTCCTGGTGTGGCGGGAGTGCTGGGGAAACAAGTCCCCAAGGCATTGGGGCGCCTCCTGGCGGTGACCACGGGCCCCTACAGGGAAGGGCTTCCATGCCCTTGACCCGTGGCCCCCAAAGCAACCCGGAAGGCAAACCCCACGTGGTCCAGGCAGGGCTCTGACCCTCTTCCGGTCCCTCCTGGCGTCCCGGCCGGGTCATGGCCCCTGGCATCCCTGACACAGGATAGAATTGAGGGTGCAGAGGTGATTGAACCACTAGAGTACAGTTGTCAGAATTTTGGAAGAATGTGAATGCTAAGGCTAAAACTGTTAAGTTTAACTTTGTTAGGAAAAATTTTGAGCATGTGTGGCAAAGTCTAAGGAGGATAGACTGGGGTAAGCTTTTAAGTGTGGAGACAGTTGAGGAGCAGTGGAACAGGTTTTAAAATGTTGTACATGTAATGCAGGACAGGTACATACCTAAATTTGAAATTAGGAGGAAAATTTTAAAAAAAAAACTCTGCAGTGTGTTAACAAAGAATTAAAAAAGAAGCCGCAAAGGAAAAAAACAAAACAGCTTTATAAGGTTTATAAGACTAATAACTACAATGTGAATTGTAGGGTGTTTGAGAACATGAGTGCAGCCAATAAGAAGGATATTAGGGAGGCTAAAAGACAGTTGAAGAGGAATATAGCAGATAAGGTGAAAGACGACCCAAAGAGATTCTTTCAGTATTTTAGTAGTTAAAAAATCCCCAAGGAGGAAGTGAAGTGCATCAGAAATAGTAAAGGGGAATTAAAAAATACAGTGAAATAGCAGACACTGTGAACTCTTATTTTTCTGAGGTTTTCACAAGTGAGGAAGTAGACAACCTTCCACCAGTAAAAAGGACTACTATGGTGGTACTGATGGATTTATAAATTGTTTAAGGGAGAAGTGCTGCTCAGATTAAATAGGCTGGAATCAAACAAATCTCCAGGACCAGATAATATTTACCCTCAGGTTCTCAAGGAGGTTAGTAAGTACATGTATAAACCCTTGACACATATTTTTAGGAAGTCGCTGCACACTGGGGAAATTCTGAAGAACTAGAAAAGGGCAAATATTAATCCACCATATAAAAAAGGTGGGTGGGCAGATCCAAGCAACTATAGGCCAGTAAGCTGATTGTATATCACAGGAAAATTAATGGATGGAATTATTAAGGACACCATTGAGGAGTTTTACTGAACAGTCAACAAGGGTTCAGAAGAGGAAGATCATGTTTTACTAACATGCTGAAATTCTATAAGGAAGCAACAAAAAGATATGATCAAAGTGGAGCTTATGATAGTATTTTTGTGGGCTTTCAGAAAGCATTTGATGAGGTGCCACAGGAGAGGGCATTAAACTAAACGAAATGGGAGTTCAAGGTGTAGTTTGTAGATCGGGGAAAAATTGGCTTAGACACAGGAAGCGAAGAGTGATGGTGCGAGGAACCATATCAGAATTGACTGACGTTAAGAATGTTGTTCCAGAAAGGTCAGTGTTAGTGCCACTGCTATTTTTAATATATATAAATGAATTGGATAGAAATATAAGTAACAAGCTGGCCAGGTTTGCAGATAATACCAAAATAGGAGGATTGGCAGATAATCTAGTATCTGTTGAATCATTACAAAGAGACTTGGACAGCATACAGGCTTGGCAGATTTGTGGCAAATGAAATTTAATGTCTGTAAATGTATTACACATAGGAAGTAAAAAATGATAGGTTTGAATACATTCTGAGTTGTAGTGGACTCACACTTTCAGCTGTCAGACAGTGATCAGAAGGCATTCAGAAGGCTAACAGAATGTTAGGTTATATAGTATGATGTGTAGAGTAGATTAAGGACATTATGCTCAAGCTTTATAACATACAAGTGAGGCATCATGTGGAGTACTGTGTGCAGTTTTGGTCTCCAGGGTTCAAAAAGGTCAGAGAAGCACTAGAAAATGTCCAGAGAAGAGCGACTAGGCTGATTCCAGGGCTACAGGGGTTGAATTATGAGGAAAGATTATAAGAGACTGTGCCTTTACAGTTTAAGCAAAAGAAGATTAAAAGGAGACATGATTAAAGTGTTTAAAATTATGAAGGGAATCAGTACAGTGGCTAGAGACTGTTATTTTAAAATGAGTTTGACAAGAACACGGGGACACAGATGGAAACTTTTTAAGGGTAAATTTCGCACAAATTTTAGGAATATTTTCTTTACATAGAGCAGTGGTTCTCAAACTGTGGGGCGGCCTAGGGGGCGCGAAAATGTGAAAAAAAGAAAACAAGAATCAAAAATATGAAAAATACATCTATTGAAACCAAAACAAATTAACTTAAGCTACATTCTGATACTAGAAAAATAAATATAGAGTTAGAGAAATGTCGATAAAAGTGAAGTACGTATAATAAAATATGCATCTATGATATATCATTAATTAAAAAAGAAATTGGTATTAGTGGACTCCTTTCAAAAAAAGTTAGGGGGCGCAATTAAAACTTATGAAAACTTGGGTAGTAAATATTTAAAGGTTGAGAAACACTGACATAGAGAACCATAGACACTTAAAATAACCTACCAAGTAGTCTGGTACGCAGTAGATCTTTAGGGACTTTCATAATGAGACTTTATGTTTTTTTAAGAATAAAGTGTATAGTACTGGGAAGCTTTGTTGGGCTGAGTGGCCTGTTCTCATTTAGATTGTTCTAATGTTCTAATGGATTTGGGATTCTGCCACTGATAAATATTAGATAATTTTATTGAAGATGGATGTGTGACAAGTACAGTTTTGAACTGATTTACACAGTTTATTGCTCAGATTTATAAAGAGTATTTATCTCATTCAGTATATAAAGCTGAAAGTGTCACACACACACCTTATAAACAAATCCACTCTGTTGAACTTATCTCCACCAAATTTGCACAGTTTCCCTATTTGTATAGAGGAAGACCATAACCTGTGTTCTGTTCCAGAATTTAGTCAGTGTCTACATTCCAGGACGCATTGGGTATCCCCTACTTGTAGTTATCTAGCCGGCAAATCTGCACTATTTAACTGTTCTCCACCAAGTTTTGTAAAGATTCCTCATTTATACAGAGGAACATGATAGGATGTTTCATTTACTAATTTAGTTAATACCCCAAACATGGGCAGTGCTGGGTACCTCTTCAAGTTATGAACAATTAAATTCCACTCCTTGCCAGAAATAGTAACAGAAAGATTCCTTTGGCATTGATGCATGATGGTGGAAACTTATCATTCATTGATAGAGTCTGGAAATTCTGTTGTTATCTTCGTTATCATCAGTTAAAATGTTTACTTAACTTAGTGTAGTTTTTTTTTTACTTCTTACTCATCACAGTAATTCCAAAATTAATTTCAGCAAAAATCTTTAGGTAAAGTGTACTTTACACTATAATTGCACCTCACTACAATATATTTTATATACACCACAATATTTACTTTCTTTACTAACTTGAATAAAATGAAGATAGTTTTTGCCTATATTTTCTTCTCAATGTAATTCTAAAACTACAGTATAATATATTTTTAGAGAAATTACTAAACACACTGCATGGTCACCCTTCATTTAATAATTCATTTATTAATCTGACACATAATTCAGTTTCTTGTTGTCGTTGGCATATTTGGCCAATCACTTTTTCTTGACAGTTATGAAGACTGGAAGAGGACAGTGTGTATAAGTGTAAGTGTGCATACAGTCATGTCCATTAGTATTTGGACAGTGACACAATTTTCATAATTTTGGCCCTGTGTGTCACTACAATAGATTTGAAATTAAATCATTATGTGATTGAAATGTAAACTTTCATCTTTAATTTAAGGGGTTTACCAAAAATATCGTTATGACCCATATAGTAATGGCAGCTATTTTTCTGCACAAATAACCCCCACCCCCCATTTCCTGGTGCTAAAAAGAATTTGGACATTTGACTTAGAAACTGCTCCATAGTCAGGTGGGAGCAATTCCTTCATTATTTCTTTAACTATTAAGCAGGTAAATGGTCTGGAATTGATTCCATGAATGGAATTTGCATTTGGAAGCTGTCACTATGACTTCTCAATATGATGTCCAAAGAGCTGTCTGTTCAAGTAAAAAAAGTCCATTATTAGGCAGAGAAAACAAAACAAACCCTTTAGAGAGACAGCAGAAACATAAGGAGTGGTCAAATCAACCATTTGGTACATTTATTAAAAGAAGGGACGCACTGGTGAACTCAGCAACACCAGAAGGTCTGGAAAACCATACAAGACAGCTGGTCTGGATCATTGCAGAATTCTGTCTTTGGTGAAGAAGAACCCCATCACAACATTTAGCCGAACCAAGAACTCTTTCCTGGAGGTAGACCTATCATTGCCAAAGTCTACCATCAAGAGAAGACTTCATGAAAGTAAAGACAGAAGGTTTACCACAAGGTGCAAACCACTGGTAAATCTCAAGCGTAGGAAGGACAGATCAGCCAGAAAATGTTTTTTAAAAGCCTGTCCAGTTCTGGAACAATTTTCTTTCGACATGGGAAACGAAGATCAATATATACCAGAATGATGAAAGAAATGAGTATGGAGAAGAGAAGAAATAGTTCATGATCTGATGAATACCACATCATCTGTGAAACATAGTGGAGGTGATGGTATGGCGTGATCATGCATGGCTGAGAATGGAAGGCAGTCACTAGTGTTTATTGATAATATGACTACTGGCAGAAGTCGCAGGATGAATTCTAAAGTGTATAGAGCTACACCGTCTGCTGAGATTCAGACAAATGCTGCTAAACTGATAGGACCATGCTTCACAGTGCAGATGGACAATAAGCCAAAACATACTACAAGAGCAAAGTGGTGGAATATTCTTCAAAGGCCAAGTCAATCTATTGACCTCAACCCAAATGGACATACATTTCACTTGCTGAAGACAAAACTCTTGGCAGAACGTCCAACGAACAAGCAGCAGCTGAAGACAGCTGCAGTAAAGGCCTGGTAAAGTATCACTAGGCTGGAAACCCAGCACTTGGAGATGGCCATGGGTTCCAGACTTCAAGACAGTCATTGACTGCAAAGGATTTTCAAAAAAATATTGAAAATGATCATTATATTTATGATTATGTTAATTTGTTCAAATACTTTTAAACCCTTGAAAAATACAAGGACCATGTATAAAAAACTCTGTCTTTTCTGAACAGCTCATACAATATTTTTGTTAAACCCCTTGAAGTAAAGCTGAAAGTCTATCCTTCAATGACATCTTGATTAATTTATTTCATATCCATTGTGGTGGTGTATGGAGCCAAAATGATGAAAATTGCGTCACTGTCCAAATACTTACGGACCTGACTATACAGTAAGTGTTTAACGGGTTGACCACTTTTCATATTAAGAGCCATCACATGGCACTTTACAAATTCAGACACCAGAGACGTGCACCTCAGTGGATAAACCAGCTTTGTAAAATGACTCTGAAACTGTATACAGCACCTAGAGCTCAGATCAGTGAGTGGGCTCCATCCCTGGCTAACGTACAAAAGAAAAACTGACTCCACGTCATCTGACCTAGAACATGTGCTGCATTAGCAAATAATATTACCAAAACAACAGTAATATGAGGAGCTGCTTTCAATACTCCACCTGCCTGCTTACTGAAAATGCTCCTTTTGTATGATGAGGCTGAGGACAAATACACACAGCTGCCCATATTTAAAAATTACAAGGGAGCCTTTTCATCATATTTACTAAGCACTATTTTATCATAAGGACAAAGCAATTCCAGTAAAAAAGATGCTATTTACAGATTATTGAGCTTTTATTAACGGAAGGAGAAAACTGTGTAATTCATGCATAACTTGCTGGCCATGCTTGCCATGGAACCCATGATGGTCTAGTTAGTTGATGGAGGGCTGCAGTGTTTAGAGGTTTTCTTTCCAGCCTTGATCTAAAAGTGAACTTCTAAACCTAAGTAGGCTTCTTGTTTCTCATGTTAAAGTATTGTTTGTGAGATGCAAAAATATTCACAATTTACTCTCTTCAAAGACAGGTATTAAAATATGTCTTGCTTTCACAAAATCTCTTTTCTCTAAGCACTCACAACACAGCTATGCTAGACCATTAGGTATTAAAAAGAGAAACATTTAAAAGGCAGATAGAGAGTCTACTTGGGAAAATAATATCAGTAAATCATGTGTCTGTCTGTCTGTCTGTATGTCTAAGTAAGGTGTTTGCACTCTGTCACAAGGTGACTGCTTCCTCACACACTATACTATATCTACTCTCTTTTCAAACAGGTTTCATGTTGTACTGGCAGAAAGCTGCTGCTTCTGCCTCCCAGTTCACCTAACAGGAAGCCCTCATTATAGTACATTATGAAATCCTATCAAGAGTTAGTGCTCACCTTCAAATTCCATAGCTTCTAGGCCAAACTGACACCTTGTGGCTTCTGCGTTAACACTTAGTCTTAAATATCCAGAACCATTTTTTACATTTGTGTATCCTAAGTTCAAACCCTGTGCTTGGTTACCATCTGTGTGGAGTTTGTACATTATTGGTGCCTTAGTGGTTTCTTCTCTGGGTTTTTTTTTCTCCTGTATCCCAAAGAACTTACAGATTGAATTATACACACAAGTGTGTGGGTGAGTATGTCCTCCAATGGACAACTGATGTGTCATCCAGAACTGGTTCCAGCCTTGTGTCTTGTACTGGTCTGATAAGCAACTGTTATCTCCATCTCCCCCACTGTAACCCTGCATTAGATTTAGCAAGTCGCTTGGTATGTTAGGTTGCACTCTTAGTCCAAACTCTACTGAACGTGGATATCCATCTCTCCTTATTTTCCTTTCAGGCCAGTACAAGAGAACTTCAACATCCTCTTGACTAAGATTGTGCAGTTTGGCAGCACTCTGCTTCCTAGGATAACTTTCATGAGGTTGTGCCTCTCGCCATCCTGGTATGTAGTTACTATTATGTAAGTCTTCTTTTTTGACTAGAAATCTGATCCTTAAGATTTTGGTGCAATCTCTGGACAGGGCATTCCATTAGAAAATATCTAGACAGTATGACCTTGACACACTGGATTGTAAACCACAAGGTGTCTACTTTAAAAGCAGATACAATTTGTCAAAGACACATCTCTAAAAAAAGTATAACATAACATTTTTTGTGTAAATATTTATTCCTCATGGTCTCCCTGCATATGAAAAATGCAACTTTCTTTCTATTTATATGTTTAGCTTCTCAAATTGTGAAATCTTTAAGACTCCTCACCTCATTTACACTACAAAGCACTGAAATCCAACATCCCAGTTAGTCATATTCTGGCTAACAACCAAGACCCTGTAATGCCCTGCCATTGCTCTATTCCAGGGATGTCCAACTCCGATCCTAGAGGGCCACAGTGACTGCAAGATTTCATCCTAACCCTTTTCATAATCAGTGACCAGTTTTCACTGCTAATTAACTCCTTTTCCCTTCACTTTAATAGCTCTGTGTTTAAGGATTCAGATCTCGAATGGATTCATTTCATCATTTAATGGCAGCAAAAAAGAAATGAGATGTGAAACAAGCCTGCAGATAACCAGTTAAATTGGGGCCTGAAACTCCAACCAATTTCACTCCAATCAGTTTTTTTTAATGAGAAGCCAATTCGTGCTGTTAATTAAACCCGTTATGTAATTTTAACATTCATTGCTGCTCTCATTCCGCCCCAGCAGACATTTACAAAATGGTTTGAATTTCTATTCTTCCTAAGAACACAGTCAAAATGTTTTGGTGACCTGTGCAGATTAGTCTTGCTGAGACCTTCATCTTTCTTTATTTTCAGATAATGTGTTTAGCTGGACATGTGGCGGCTCGTTTTGTGTTTCATTATTGTTTGCCTGCTAATTAAGGAAAAAAGAAATAATTAAGGGGTCTGAGTCAAATTAATTAAAACTAAGACAAATTAGGTTAATTAGCAGCAAAAACCGGTCACTAATTAAGAAGATGGTTGGAATGAAAACTTGCAGCCACTGTGGCCCTTCAGGACTGGATTTGGACACCTTTGCTCTATTCCAATGCCTTGTTGTATCATTAAAAAAACACACAAAGTGAAAAACTTCAGATTTATGGCACCCACTACTGAAACCTCCTGGCTTTCCAGCATCTGCTGATAAAGGTACTTGCTGACAACATTCAGATTAAAACAAACTCCTGCCTTCTCTCTCTTTCATACCAAAGACTTGGGTCTTATTATCAGACCATTAAATTTTTGTCACATGTTGTTTTCAAATTACAGTTCTCTTCATTTTGTTATGCATATCTGACAAAGTTTAAGAGTGTACACAGCTTTATACAGAATACTGTAATGTTAACTGCTTTTTAATATTCTTTATTTATAACTCCTTTATTTTCCATTAACCTGTCCTGCCAAGTCTTATGATGGCAGTTAATGAAACAGGGCAGATATAACTTCCCTATCCTTAGTAGCCCCAAGTCTTCCTCCATAGGGATTCCCTGGTGCTCCCAGACTACCAGAGAAATGTAAGCACTCTAACACCTTTGGTAGGGCCATGGCCTCCCCACCCAGGGCACATCTAGTGTGGGTAGATTTTTAAACTTGCAGCAGTTGCATTCCGAGTTCTTCTCAAATTACGGAGTTCCTTGTCCCATAAGTAATAGTAAGCTTAGCAGCTCTGTATAATAAGCTTATTTTGGCTGCTGATACCAACTCGGCCTCATTTCTTTGGTGATTACTGTTATATCTTCAGCTGATTGATGACATTTTTTAACTTTTTTATGTATTTAATCATTTATTTTTTCTTTTGTTTTGGTTCACGAGTGACTGTCACATTGTTTCTGGAAACGCAACAGGCTGTAGCATTTTGATGTTATGTGGCTGTGGCTGCAACAACAAATTGGTGTGGCCATGTGAAGGGTTATGTGTTCTCATTTCAACTCTAAAAGCAATCTTGGAAGTATAGTAAAATGTCAGTTCTTCTAATTATATTTCTAATGAATTACTGTCAGTTTAACATGTGTTTCCTCACTTTTTGTCTCGTAACTGTTTCTTTCAGGTAAACTGAAAATTAACAAATCTATGCTCCTATTGTATATTAGGCTTTAATAACTGGCACACCTCTTTTACTCAGGCAATAGAGGAGTATAAATAAAAGCACAGAATCATTGAGTGTCAGGTTGGAAGAAGAGAAGGAAACAGATGTTCAGCTGACAAGAGGAAGAGAGACAGATGAGGGATGTGAACGAGAGAAGTACTTTGAGGTAGTCAAGTAGGCGAGAGGCCCTAGATAGATAGATAGATAGATAGATAGATAGATAGATACTTTATTAATCCCAAGGGGAAATTCACATAATCCAGCAGCAGTATACTGATACAAAAAACAATATTAAATTAAATAGTAATAAAAATGCATGTAAAAGCAGACAATAACTTTACATAATGTTAGCATTTACTCCCCTGGGTGGAATTGAAGAGTCGCATAGTGTGGGGGAGGAACGATCTCCTCAGTCTGTCAGTGGAGCAGGACAGTGACAAAAGTCTGTCACTGAAGCTACTCCTCTGCCTGGAAATGATCCTGTTAAGTGGATGCAGTGGATTATTCATGATTGACAGGAGTTTGCTTAATACCCGTCGCTCTGCCACAGATGTTAAACTGTCCAACTTTACTCCTACAATAGAGCCTGCCTTCTTAACAAGTTTGTCCAGCCGTGAGCCGTCCTTCATCTTTATGCTGCCTCAAGGGCAGACAGGGCACAAATCCCTCATAGGTAGGACTTATAGAGAAGAGTGATGGTCATTTAGATTCAATTTAATAAATGAGTTCTTTCAAACTACCCGTTTCAATAAATTGATTCTTTCAATTCGTATATATAAAGTCTGGGGTAGGGGAATCCCAAACTAATTGCATCACAAATATACAATTTAATAATTCATGCATTGTTTATATATATCATTTCATATATATTCATATGTCATTTGTCCTCATTCAGTACACAAAGCATGACAACACACTTAAGATGCATAAATAAAACGAGGTGTTGCATTATCGTAAAATCACAAATTAAAAAGAATCGTATGACTCATTCATGGGTAATGATTTATACATGAATTAAAAGAATGAGTCTCGTACAACTGGTTCTTGGGTAATGATTAATTCATGAGTCATATGAACAAGGATTGTGTGATTTGCTCTCGGGTGCTGATTGAGTTTGAACTCAAAATGATACAATTAGCCGTAAAAAAGTGTGTGCTAAAATAAATAATTGTTGTAAATTAGAATTATGTTTTTATAAGGTTCAGTTTTGTGTGACTGTAACCAATTAGTTTCAGCATTGTTTATACATTCAGTTTAAAACAGTTCCAATAATGAATTGTACAAAGCAACACAATTAATACATTCTAGTATAAATGTGTTATTACTTTATTGAGGAATGAGGGAATAATCAGAGACAGAGTTTTCAATCACTGATATTGATATATCATAAGTGAAGTATGAACCAGGGAAAGGTTTGCATAATTCAAATATGAGAATTAGAGTGATCAGAAATTCATTACTTATTTTCTAAACCCAAATCTCAGAATCATGTGGAGCTGTGTAACCTTTCTAGAACATCATTCTGCATGTCATGGTATCTCTTCTTGTTAAAACCAAGTAAGATCTTTAAATTGTCAAGCTAATCAAAAGACACAATTTGCAGGTGTATATTATTCCAATTGAATTGCCATTTTATAAGCCATTAAATCATTTAAACCAAGTGGTTCACGGCAAATACATGAACCAATACACTACTCTTTTATTTATGGTGGACACTAGGGTGCGCTTTTGTAGCCAAAATAGAAAGAGGTGAGCTTATTAAATCAAACAAACATGAGGCAGGTTTGTACAAAAGAGAAACAGAAAAGCACAAAATAAGTCTGAGTACATCGTCACAGATCTTTAGACATACCTAGCCAGCAAATTCCGCCTAAAATACTGAACTAAAAGCATCAGGAACTTCTTTTTTCCCATTTCTCCCTCACTCTGTAGACATTACCCCCTTTGTCTCCTTTTCTTAGATTTCGCTTCTGCCTCTGTGCTCAATAAACTGTTAGACATGAGGCAGCTTTAAATCTAGTTCTGGAGTTTTTTTTACAAGAAAATGTATGAATGATTTGTACAGAAGACAGAAAACAACATTGTAACCATTGGGACATTTTATTCCTATGACTCACATACATTGCAAAGTCCTGATAACAGCTAAATGCCTGAAGCACCAAATCAGGCAGTTATGTGTGCCCCATAAATCTAAACCTATATATATATATATATATATATATATATATAGATACAGGGCTATTCAAAATGAATGAGCAGATTTCCACCCATTTTCCAACCCGCTGAATCCGAACACAGGGTCACAGGGTTCTGCTGAAGTCAAACCCAGCCAACACAGGGCACAAGGCAGGAACCAATCCCAGGCAGGGTGCCAGCCCACCGCAGGACACACACAAACACACCAAGCACCCACTAGGGTCAATTTAGAATCGCTAATCCCCCTAGCCTGCATGTCTTTGGACTGTGGGAGGAAACCGGAGCACCCGGAGGAAACCCACACAGACACGGGGAGAACATGCAAACTCCATGCAGGGAGAACCCGGGAAGCGAACCTGGGTCTCCTAACTGCGAGGCAGCAGCGCTCCTATTGCGCCACCATGCCAAAGAGCAGATTTCAAAAATGTATTTAAAACAAGCTGCATAAGACAGAAACACATTCCGCACATCACTGCATAGAGGAAAGTTCAAAATTTGGTCCTATGGTCCTTGAGGTTGCATGCATTTAACATGAGCACCATGTGTAACATGACAAACATCAAAACAGTAGACCATTTCCTACCACACACCGGTCAACTGGTCTGTAGTTACTGAATTTACAGCTTCCTTAATTCGTTGTCGCAAATCTTGAAGATTAGTTGGCAAAGGTGGAACAAAAACTCTTTCTTTAATGTACCCCCATGGAAAAAAATCGCAGGGGGTTAGGTCTGGAGACCTGGGTGGCCATAGACGATGAGCAAATGATCAGACTTGACACTGGAAGTGATGTCAGACAAGGCACTGGAACTGGCATCAGTCGAGCCACCGGAACCGGAAGTGACATCTTCAAAGTTGAGTCAGATAGGTTTTCCTGTAGTTGGTCTGAAGAGATAACAGGAGAAGGTTTAGTGCAGCCCACTACCCCCTGGCCTGGCATGGAATTACCTTCACTTGGTCCATACAACGCCCTCCTACTTGCACATGAGAGACAATACAGTATATAAAATATATATATATATATATGATCCGCCACAGGTACTCATTTACCTTCCTTAACGGTGCTTCAGCCGTCTCTCCCAGGTCTCTGACTATCTTCTTTATAGCCAGGAGCATCTGCAAAATACTTTGTACGGGCTCGATTAATTTCTCGAGTTCCCACACGCTCTGATGGGTCTCGTGGAGGCTTCTGGGAATTAGAGTTCTTATTGTCTGAGGACCGAGTTGCCTTCTTCTGCGGACAGCGGTCTGTCTGTATTAATTTGTCGGCAGACAGATCAGCCATTTCCCGGCCCTCCTTATCTTCTTGCGGGGTGAGCAGTGGTTTGCTCACCTCCCCCTTCCCCTTTGGAATGTCCGAGTCCATCTCCTTGTGGGCAAAGTTGGAAGCAATGGGATGCGGACCTTCTCCTTCCCACAATTCACCGGGTGTGGTCATGTGTCCCTCGCCAGCAGCCAACATGCGGAAGTCCCCTTTCGTGCTCATCTACTCGCACAGGAGCGCACCAACGTCTTTGGGGACGTCTCCTGCCTCCCGTAGAACCTCCAGATGGTCTTCTCCGAGGTACATGCACAGGACAAAATGAGTTATTTTAAATGGATTGTCCGTTAAATCCCCAGCACGTACCTTGTGATGATCGTTCTTCTCTGGAGGCTCCTTTCGACGCGTGTGGCCACTCCGTAGCTCCTCCTGAGCATCAGCCATGACGAGCTCGGATCCTCCGCTGGTGCTTTCGCCTTGTTTGCTTCTTTTCTTCCCCATGATGGACTTGGTGAAGGTAGGTTCCAGTGCCCACAGAAAATTTTTAAACAGGTCCTCTGCCAAAACGATGGCCAGAGAATCCTGCCAACTACGCCACTGTGACAGATAAAGGGCGCTATCGTCCTCTCGAACCTTCAGACTATACACCAGACACCAGATAAAAGTCCAAAATAATGACTTTTTATTAATACACAGTGCACAAAGCACCCTCCTCTCCACAATACTCATAAATCACAATAATATTCGATCAATTAACAATCCACCACTCCCAGACGTGTTGCCACCCTTCCACCCAGCTCAGCTCAGCTCAACGCTCTGGTGTTTCTCAGAGTCTTTTATAGTCCCTGACCCGAAGTGTTTTTCATCCTTCAGTCCAATTGACTACTTATCACTTCCAGGTCAGATAAAAATCCTCTTCTTCATCCTGGAAGTACGTCACTTCTGTTGTCATTTGGCCTATCACGTACTTCCGGGTTATAGGGCACATGTGACTCTCTGGGCATCCCTGCAGCATCCTCTGTTGGCCCCTGTGGTATCCAGCAGGGCTGTAGAGGAAAACACCATTGTCCATGATTCCCTGCTGGTATCCAGGGCACCTCCATGCTGCAGGAAGAGCTCCATCTGGCAGCCTGGGGGTATTGGCCGGGATGACAAGCCGGCCATAGACCACAATACATATATTGTGACGTGCGAGTCCCTGTCTTGCACTCAAAAACACTAGGCTGAGTCTCAGTACTTTAGCAAAACCAGCTTTATTCAGCTTGAAATGGGAACTGCACGGTTATTTATTGTAGCGGGATCTGCCACTCTCCTATACACAGACAGAGCAATCAGGCAGGGTCAGGGCCAGGTTAATGGCCAAGTAATACTGTTCCTTGCATTTTTAATTTTCCTTGCATCACCTCATAGCACGACCTCAAACTTTTAGGATTTGTTTTTGCAGCAAGCTGACAGTGCTGAGAGCCTGCAGTTGCCCCGGTGACCGATATGCTGTCTTGCACAGACTTGGCAATTGCGGTTCGGGACGCTCTTCGGTGTGTTGTCCCTTTGGGAGAAGCCCCAAAAGTTTAGAAACCTTACAATATATATAAATATATTGTATACCTACATATGCTGCACATAAATATTATATGAATCTAAATAGAAATTGAGCAAACACTGTGCCACAGAATCTTCAGACAGATAAGTAAGCCTTTGTTACACTTGTTCAAAAGGACTGTTTCTATCTGCTGTTGAACTCGTTTTTAATTTTCTGCAGGCTCAGCCAGTGCTGTTTATTTAGATTGCAGATAAAGTGGTTGTGTGGGTGGGGTATTTACTGTTCATCACAAGCTGCCTATGTCTGAGTCTTGGGATTTACCAGAAATGGTTCATCCCTTTGATACACACTCACCATAAGGCTGATATCATGAGGTCAACACAAAAATTATTTCTAAAAAACAGATGTAATATTGTGATATTCAGATAGGAACAGTGGCATTTTTGGCATGGACATTCTGGCAGGGCAATAGCATAATTTTCCACTATGTATTGTAAATGTTAACATACATACTTAACTAATAACATATGCTCCTCATTTGCTAATAACTAGCACAGCATGGAAGTTCACTTTAAAAAAAGAAAATCATTCAAAAAATGAGATGCTGTAGCTGGTCTGCCTGGATTGGCAACAAGGTGATGCAATCATCATTATCTGACAAAATACAGTCATTCAGCTTGGACAACATGGACAGTACACGCAGACTATACACAACAACAACAACATTTATTTATATAGCACATTTTCATACAAAAAGTAGTTCAAAGTGCTTTACATAATGAAGAAAAGAAAAATAAAAGACAAAATAAGAAATTAAAATAAGACAACATTAGTTAACATAGAAAACAAGGTCTGATGGCCAGGGTGGACAGATAAAACAAAAAAAAAACTCCAGACGGCTGGAGAAAAAAATAAAATCTGCAGGGGTTTCAGGCCACGGGACCGCCCAGTCCCCCATTAAACACACACACACACCCAGTAGCAGCACTAACCACCATGTGGCAGCTGTTTGCTGGTCTGTGTGACGCCGACAAACAATTGTAAAAACGATTTTGAAAAGTCTCTACTTATTGGTCAGATGTCATATGCTCCTATCAAGTCAAGTGAAGTTTATTGTCATGCGTCCTCAGTTCAATAAAACTGTTTTTTGTATGTCTCCAGAAAACTCAAGTTGACAATAAAATATCAACAAAAGAAAAAAAAAAACTATACATACCATGTTACATATATTAGGGCAGCCCACAAACCCAATGCAAAGACTTAATGTTTGTAGAATCATTTCTCCACAAGGCATATTTTTGTCCATTAGGAATAGCTTGCTTACCTGTGAAATTTTGGCCTAATTGTGAAACCTTTCGAAGGCAGCTTCATTCTCAATATTTTATTTGTATTGTTACTAACTACATGCTCTTGTGCAAGAATCTTAACTGAATAAATAATTAGTAAACAATAAAACAAAAGAAACAGTGAACATTGTAGTACTAAGTGGAGGTTTCCAGAACATTTTAGTACTAAGTAGGAGTTTAAAGAACACTCTAGTAGTAAAGAGGAGTTTCCATTTTAGCCCATTTTTGGCAACTGTGTTTCAGTAGAAACAAAGGAAAAGATGGTGCAGTGGCCACCATTACCAGACATTCTTTGACATCTTAAGCTGGTAAATGAACCTGAACAGCTGAGGTACGAGGTCTGGTAACAGAAAGAACATCCTTCTTTGATGTCATTATGGGAAAAGGCAAAAAAAGGTCTCAGTCATTTCTTAAGAAATCACTAGAACAGTGGACAGATGTTCCAATTCTCTGTGAATTTTGTAAACTGTTTGCACAGATGATGATAGTGAATTACTTTTTTGATTTTTTAAAATTTCATTTGATATACTTGGTTATTCCCCAAGGGAAATTGTCTTTTCACCTGACCTTTGGGGGGTCAGAGTGCAGGGTCAGTGATTGTACAGCACCCTTGGAGCAATTTTCAGGTTAAGGGCCTAACAAAATAGGATCTCTTCTGGTAGTGGTGGGATTTGAACTGGCAACAATTTCAGATACCAGCGCAGATCCATAGATGCACACTCTGCCTGATGCATCTGATAGAAGAATAAGTCTCATCAAAAAGTACAGTGGCATAATGACAAAAGTTGAGGAACATAAGCAATTTATTCTTTGACTGGTCGCAAACTAGTGGAAGAATTTGCCAACTTCATCAAAAACAGTGTAACACAATAGACCTGCAAGTGTGGAACAGTTGTCCAGATAATATAAAAACTGTCAAAATGTAGTAACCTCTACAAGTTGTTTATTTCCATTACAATTTAGTTTTTTTATAAATATATAGATAAATATATATATTTTATATATATACTGTATATATATATTTTATATACACACAGGTTGAATCCCATTGTAACAAAATTCAAGGGACCACAAAAATATTAGCAGAAATTTTACAATACATGAATGCTCAGTGGAGCACTTTTGCGGAATATGAGCATAATAGCT
Organism: Polypterus senegalus; assembly: GCF_016835505.1. Classification (NCBI taxonomy): domain Eukaryota; kingdom Metazoa; phylum Chordata; class Cladistia; order Polypteriformes; family Polypteridae; genus Polypterus; species Polypterus senegalus. The sequence continues at coordinate 123,634,464 of NC_053156.1, forward strand.
ATGTGTATAATGTCTCACCTACTGTGCACTCTCATCAAGACTGCCTGAGACTAGAAATTTTACAACACACTGCCGCTTTCTTTCAGTCTAACAAGAAAAACAGGTTGTTGCAGGTTTCCTGATGACTCAATGAACGGGTTGGCATTGGCTCGAAGTATTTTCTACATCACATTATTATCTTCGGTGGCCATTTTTGGTGAAAAAAACATTTATTATGCTGAAATTTACATTTCATTAAAACAAAATCCATTTAACATGATGATCTTGTCCTGGTCAACAAAAAGTATTTGTTGTTCAAAAAATTTTATCATTTAAGCATTCAGTATAACAGGATTTGACCTATTTGACATATGCAATATGTATTCACAAATATTTTCATTTTTTAGTTAGGATGATCAAAGTACTTCGTTGACTGTGTATGATATCCATGAAAAAAAAAAACTAATGTATTTGACAATTCAGAAATGCAATATTTTAAATATGCATCAATTATTATGCAGGAAATTGGAGCATGTGATAGGAAGAATTTACATGTGTTTCAGCAATAAACTGCTGTTTGTCTGTTAACTTCAGGATAAGATGGGATTTTCTTCCCAGGATCACAGCTTTTTAAAAGTCTTCCTGAAGTTAGTCAAACAAAGGTACAGTCACTCAGTTCTATGTCTTGATTGTTCATTGGAATTAATTTAAGAATTTCTAGGACATGTGGCATATTGTCAGATATTTTTGATCTCAAAGCTAATATTATGTTGAATCTTTTTGGGCTATTTGTATAATTTGATTGCTTTTTTTCTTTTACCTTAACTTCGTTTTATTTCATTTTGTAAAGCACAATGAGCTATATTGTTTGTATCAAAGCATGCTATATAAATAAATATTGCTGTTGTTGTAGAAGTGTATGTTTACTTTTATCATATCTCTAAAAACATCTTTCCATAATTTTGCATATTAAGGAAGCAGGTCCCAGTTATTCTTTCTTGGGGAAAATTTGTGGGTTTTATATGTTGGTGTGTTTCAAGTCTCTTTGTATTTCTTTTTTCTGGAATGTGCAAATAATCTTTATTTCGTCATTTTTATAACTTCATTCTATCTTACTACTGCATTTAATTTTGAGTTTGCTATTCATTTTCAATTATTGTATCAGTTATCTGCCTGCTATTCCTATAATAAATACTGAAAAGGTATATACTATTGTATTGTGGACATATGGTGGAACTCAGCCTCTGCGGTTTGCAATCTAAACATTCCTGTTTGGTGCATATTTTTTAATAGTTAGGTTTTGAATTAAATGTAAGACACGTTAAGTTAAGCTCCCTAGCCTTTGAGGTTTTATTTTGAAACACATGCTAAGGAATGGTTCTTAGATTCCGAGGTTGTCTGTGAAATGTTATTTATATAACACATACTAAGAAAGCAACTTACTCGCTGAGGTTTTATTATAAAGCACACACCAGTTAAACATCACTTAACCTTTGAGTTTACAGATAAGAAAAGACTATCAACCATAGTCATATTGCATTCTAGGAGTATAAAACTTAAAGATTTGTAAAGGATAGTAAGTCAGGTAACTCAAATATTACAATTCCTTATCACTAATTTATATAATAAAATGTAAAATTAGTATTTTTGACCAAAAGCAATACATTGGAATTAGATTAATGGCCCATACTGCTATTCTATCACTGGAAATGCTGTAGTTAAACTGGGTTTTAGTTTATCATGTGAGGCTGTAGTTAAACTGGGAGGGTTGAATCTTAAAATCTGTCTAAACACACGACTGTGTAAAAATACTTACAATTAAGATAATCAATGTATTTCAGATTTTGAGACTAAATACATAATTTCTGGTGTAGAGGAGAGGGTGTTATTAAGAAAACCTTGGGCCCATTTTTCCCTGACAAGTTTAATTTTATATTCATTACTATGAAGGCTGTAGCTTATTATATGAGCATATTGGAACTACTAATTCCATTTAATGTAAGTAGTAATGAGAATTGACATCACCTTCCTTGGTTTAAGCATTCACAGTTCTCTGGCTGAGGATATGTAGTTTCCACAGAGTTTATACTCATTGATTTAGGATGTCTATTTCACATTATATGAAATTATTTATATTAATGTAACAGCAAGTTTATATATTATTGTACCACCCAAACCCTTGTACATAAACAAGCCAGTCCTTGTTGTAAGATGCATTCCTATAGCAATTGACTCAGCCAGTGATATACTGTGAAAAAACGAAATCACTAGCTGCACAAAGTTACATCTTAAACTTCCGAGAACTGGCGCCTGTCCTCCCCCTGCATGTTTTCCTGTTCTCCCTTGTCTACTGGCCGTATCACAATTACAAGGTGCTCATAAATTTATATTGCCATGATTTATTCATATTAATTATTGAGATTAATTTCTGTCTTAAAATTTGTTTAACTTAATATGTGTTTTAAGTATGGTAGAGTTATTTTGTTAAGTAATGTACTATTTTGCATTACAGTTATATTTACTGTTCAAGCCTGTATTTAGTAAAGTGCACTATATATGAATGAGTTTAATTGTAATGAGTGTATCTCAGTGTAGGTTTACAGTTTATTGTGTAACCTCCTTTCTGAACAATCAATCTACAATTCATGAATTTTAATATAAATACATTCTTTGTGCTGGTCAATCAAGAAGGTAAATTCAGTTTTGCAAAATGCAGTCAGGATTATTTAAAAGTGCTTATGCATTCATGTTTATTCTTTATCACACACATTGTATAATATTACTCACTATTTAAGACAGTGATTGTGGAGCTTGTGTTTGCGTGCTTTCCCTTCCAACTAATATCACAATCAGCCATTCGTTCTTGCTTTTAATTAAACCTATAATGCAAATAGCTAGAAATTTTTCTGCCTTTACGTCTGCATTTCACGTAAAAAGATTACTCTAGTATTTTTATCATAGTCTTTAATACATAATTTCTGCATTTTAATGAGCACTCAATTGTTCTGTACTATTGACAGTTAACAAAGAGAGGCCCAGACTCCACTACAAGAGACAATGAAAGCCATGGAGGGGCAGCATTTTCAGCATCATATCCACTAATTATGATCCTGAGCAATCAAAGTCTTAAAAAACTGAACATTGCAAACATAAATAGAACAAAAACTTACCTTGAAAGTTAGAAAGCTAATTCGTCCCTTTGTGTAAAATACTGTCAAAGGGCAAATAAAGTATTTTAGGAATATGAAAATTGGATAACCTGGGAAATAACAGCATGTTTATTTAAGAACTGACAAAAGGCAGCAACCATAGTGGCCACTTGAACGTGAGAACAGCTGATTTTAAACATAACTGCTGTGAAATATAATTTTTATTATGGAGGTAAAGAACGGTCACAATCTATCTATCTATCTATCTATCTATCTGTCATGACTGTATGTTAAACAACTACTCTTTTAAATGTCAACTTTCCATGTTTTAAATGTTGCAAGTATAGGCTTAAAAAAATGAAGAGCATAAAAAACATCAAGATCAAGCTCAACAGCAGTTGGGTAAAGCAGCAAGATAATGATCCAAAACACACAAGCCAGTCTACATAAGAATAAGAGAGGAAAGCAAAATGTAGACCTTTGGAAAGATGTATATGTCAAGCCAACTAGCACTTCTAAATTAGACCCTTGTGACTGAAGGTTTAGCTTTGTGCAATTCGCTTGCTGCTTGTCCGGCACTGATTTTAGCCTTGTGTCAAGTGTTCCTGATACAAGCTCCAGGCGTCATTTAATCTGATTTAAATTAAGTAGTGTCCCACATGGAAGGTAATTCTGTCACTTCAGTGGTCCGATGAGAATACTACATGAGGATAGCAGTTGATACAGTAAATGGATAGTCCTATACTTCCACTTCCAGCCAGAAGGACTAACCCAGAGGAGGCCTGATGTTACCAAAGCCCTGCTTCTACACATGGCTGGTATGGCTGCCATATACAGTAAATGAAGAGCTCAGATACTCTTCATTTGGACAAGTGACAGAGCAGTAAGTACACAAGCAACCATACCTAGTGCTCAAATTAGAACAAAAAATGACAAATCAACATCACTAAACAAGTTACCCTGTGGTACCCCAACCTTGTATTTAATTTTTAAAGGTGTCACAAGGGATTGAGAATGCCACATCATCCATCCATCCATCAATTTTGTAAATCCGCTTATCCAGGATAGGGTTGTGTGGAAGTTGGAAGTTATCCCAGCAGGCACCAGGCGCAAGGCCATTTGTTTATGTTGATCAGTATCCAGACTTAAACCCCATTGTTGTTGTGGAATTAATGACATAAGATGCACAGAAATCCATAAATGTCAGTTAGTGGAAGTAACACTGCTTTGAGAGACAGATCGACAACAACAGGAAAAGTCTGCCTGCAGTTACTGGTACTAAAGATATTGAAACCATGGGAGCGATAACTTTCCAATGTGGGGCTATGGGCATTGTGTACCTTACTTGAATAAATAAATGAAATAAGCATCTCAGTATTGCTTGTTCCCGCAGAGTCCCTGAATACATACATTCATACTTAACTACTTAATCCAAGTCTGGGTTGAGGGGAGTTTTAGCCCTCCCTAGCAGCACTGAGTAGAAGCAGAGAAATGGCATGTGCAGGACGCCAGTCTATCATAAGGTCCAGACATGCACACGCCAGTATACTGGAGTCATCAATTAGCGTAACTTGCGCTATATACACTTCTTAAGCAAACCTAATTAACAGTTGATAGTGACAGCGCAATAAAGAGAATGAACATTATAAACTCATATAACAAGAAAACAGCTGAACCAACTTGCACTGGACCCTAAAATGCAATAATTATCTTCATGTTCATAAGATTCTTAATCAGATGTTTCCATTCTAATCCTTCAAGTTATTATTTCATTTTGTTTTGTGCAATTTCCTGCTGCTGAGTATTTGTTTTTTCTCCTAATTGACGTATATATTTGTTCACTTACGTACTGGCAACTTAATGAGAGTTTTATTGGCAGTTATCAGTATCCCATCTGAAAATTAAACATTCATGCACTCTGCAGGTGCTTGGCAAACACACAAAAAAATAAATAAATAAATAACACAGAGGGCATTCAGTCTGCTAAGCTATGCTTCGGAAGGCAAGCCCACAAAGTACAGTAGGCACAGATCTCTGGTAATTCCATTGCAAGCCTCCAGTAGTGAGATCAGATAGATCAAAGGCTCTGACCACAAAGCATCACCTGATAGAACCCCGACTGGCCCTCTGATGGTGAGATAAGTGGAGAGGGGACGCGTAAAGGCCATGGTAAGGACAGTGGAGAGGGCAGAAATAAAAGAAGAGGAAAGGAATCGCACAAAGCCATTCAATTCATCATTACTTTAGGTAGCACCCTCACAAACTGCTCAACACGATAACGTTGTACCACTGAATACCTGCATTTTTGTCAATTTTCCAAAAATGAAATGTCTTGCACCAAAGGTAGAAAAGCAGACTTTCATTTTCCCTTTTGTTATTTTCTGTTTGAGGTGACAATGCCAAATGATTTCCATGTCTGGCACATAATTAAGATTTTAATTTACTATGCTCTGTCAGTTTTATGATTCTAGTGGCAAAGTACATAAAAGGGAGAAGCCATGTAAATGCCATCTGTTAACACAACCTCCTTTCACAAGGTCTACAGTGTGCTTCTCTATATTAGTTCTCATCCTCTTTGATTTCTGCCATGTCGTTTTAATTACAGGCTATTTGTGAAATTGTGTGCACTCATGGCTTTAGGAGAGAACTGGATTTAGGCAGAAGTGTTATCATCAGTACTAACACAGGAGAGCAGTGAAGGGTACTGTTAATATGATGTATAAATGCATTCTTTCTTCTCACATTTCCCTTTTTAATTACACAATGAACAATAGGCATTGTACTCTGCAGCCACTCCTATTCTTTCATTATATTTCGTGATATGCTTCTTTTGGTGCCAGTTAGGGCATCACGGTGGCGCAGTGGTAGTGCTGCTGTCTCACAGTAAGGAGACTCGGGTTCGCTTCCCGGGTCCTCCCTGCGTGGAGTTTGAATGTTCTCCCTGTGTCTGCATGGGTTTCCTCCGGTTTCCTCCCACAGTCCAAAGGCATGCAAGTTAGGTGGATTGGTGATTCTAAATTGTCCCTAGTGTGTGTTTGGTGTGTGGGTGTGTTTGTGCCCTGTGGTGGGGTCGTACCCTGCTCGGGATTGGTTCCTGCCTTGTGCCCTGTGTTGGCTGGGATTGGCTCTAGCAGACCCCTGTGACCCTGTAGTTCAGATTCAGCGGAGTGGTGGCTCTGAGGCTAAGGATCTGCGCTGGTACCCCAAAGGTTGCCGGTTCGAATCCCTGTCACTGCCAAAAGAGATCCTACTCTGCTGGGCCCTTGAGCAAGGCCCTAAACCTTCAATACAATGGCTGGCCCTGTGCTGTGACCCCAAGGGGTATGCGAAAACTAACAAATTCCTAATACAAGAAATTGTATAAGGCAAAATAAAGAACCAAACAAAAAAATGGATGGGTGGTGCCAGTTATTTGCATTGCTTCTAGTTATTCTTATTTTAATAGTGTTGTTTTAGACATTGAGCATGACATGACATTTCTCTTATGATTTCAGTAGGTGCGGGTTGAAGACATGCATACAGTCAAAAACAATGGAATAATACGCAACTGCCTCAGAGAAGAGACATCCACTCATGAAAGCTAATGAATGGATGAACTAAAAAAAATACAACAAATACTTAACTCTAACGAAGATCGAAATTAAAAGAAAACAGGAGGAAGGAAAAAAATTGACTGTTGAAAATGAGTGCAAAGCCCTGGTACATTCCAGCCTCTACTGCATTGCACAAAGTGTAAGGCCATAGATATAGAACACAAACTCATTTATAAGATTTGTAATGTGCAAATTTCAAAAGACAACATGTTTTATTTGTATTAGACAAGTGAAACAAGTGAAACCACAATGTTCAGGGTACTCCCCTAATCACAACAAACCAGTCTAAAGAAACTGCCTGCATTTATTAAAATGTGACATAGTAAATGAAGTACTAGAAATAAACTTACAATGCTGCCTTTGTTTTAATAGCAAAAAAAAAAAAAAAACAAGTACACCATACAATATAATGTATCTTGACCATGGAAAAATCTTGCATAAGAAATGTGCCAAATATTTCTAAAAAAAATAAATGTTTCAACATTGTATGTCAGATTTGCTGAACTTGTTGTTTAACCATGTCAATATGAATAATTGAGAATCGCAGGTCATGTCACATTTACCGACTGAGTGCCAACCTTCCAGCACAGTCATGCACGTCCTTTTTGTGGCAGCTAACAATGTCCTGCCTGATGGAGCCCATGCCTTAAATAAGGTTAACAGCTATGACGAGTTCAGCTGCAATCTTGTCACATTCCCCAGGAGACAAATGAAGTTCTATCTATCTATTATAGATAGTAGGAACTGAAGGTCCACAAAGGAGAAGATATTGGGGCACCCACCCAGTTGTCCCAGTTTACTTAAGTGAGAGTTCAACAAAAACATGTGGCTACTGGCACTAAATAAACAAAAAACTGTCCTCGTGGGAAACGTTTCTCTTGGTTTTTAAAGCTCTTGGCTCGTATAGTCACGGCGCTACAAAGCTCCATCCTGTGGTACATTCTTGTACTGAGTTCTATCCAGGAACCAAAGGCTATGTAGTGGGGAAACTAGAAGTGGTGGAGTCATTTGCCCTCATTTGGTGTCTTCTTTGCACTATTGAGGGAGAAACAGAGGATAAGGTTAGCATCAGCACACCTCTCGACATGGGATGGAAGTACAGTACGTACCTCAGAAGAGCCTGGAGGATGATCCAAAAACAAACATACATGATACTATCTATCTATCTATCTAATCTCTTGTCCTTTTGTTATAAAAAAACATGTATGCATCCTTAGCAATTTCTTGTCCTCACCTCCCACTAGTAATGTTCTACAGACTTATGTTATTCCCTTTTTAATTAGAAACAAACTCAACAAGACTCCTGCTACGCACTTTCCACATTGTCTTACGCCAATTCCTTTAGACATCCATACTGCATATTTGTCACAGTCTGTCAAATTGGCCTTGAATAACACTCACTCTATTGTGAATAAATCGTTTGCACATAATAACCTAATTCAGTCCAATGGGTTAGAATTCCTACTTCTGACTGAAACATAGTTCAGAAATATGGAACAAGTCCCACTTGCTGAGCTGTGCCCCAAGAATTTTTGCATGCATTATCCATGGGCTAGTGTAGAAGACTTGGTGCTGTATTCAAAAGCAGTTTCAAGTGTCATATAGACTAGGGGTTCCCAAACTTTTGGATGTCAAGTACCACCTGAGGTTAAGTGAGTTGCATTGCGTACCACCCGCACCTTGTTGAAAGGGAGGGAGAGCTGTAAGGGGAGTTCGGGTCTAAACCGCCCCGAAATCTGAATAAAAGTTAAAGAATTGAAAGAAATTATGCATTAAATTAATGAAAAAATTTGTGCATGTACATAAATTGATAAATTCCGCCCCGAAACTAAATCCTGCCTTCAGGTTGTATATGACGCAGTTACCGAAGACGAAGTGGTATCAGCTTTGTGCTTGGATCTAGTGACTACGATGCGATACAGCGGCAGTGCACGTATAACAACAAACGCGAGCAGTTTCTGTGAGGTAGAGTTACCGAAGACTAAATAGTGTCGGCGTTGTGCTTTCATCTAGTGACCAAAAGCTCAAACAGTGAAGATGTAGAAGTTGACTTCCGCAAAACGGAATTATGGTAGCGTTAAATGAACTAAATACTGATTCGAATAATAGGTTTTATTTATTCAGATGACGAAATTTCACACCACACTAAATTTGGGAATCCATGTATTATTGTATTTAAACAGTTTCATTGGTTTATGCTCACAACAGGCTTGTCATAAAGGGTTTTGCACAGATAAATTTAATTTCAGGGACCGCGATGCGTACCACCTGAAAAGGCTCTGCGTAGCACCAGTGGTACACCTACCACAGGTTGGGAACCGCTGATATAGACAGCACGGAAACATTTTCCTCATTTGAGCTGTTCATGGTTAAAATTAGTGTTTTACAGCCTGTTTACTGCATCCTAATCTATCATCCACCTGGCCCAAATAGCTCCATCCTGAGAAAGGTCGGTGACTTTTTGCCGTTAGTTTTCAAGTTATCTAGGCTCATTATTATTGGTGATTATAATACTCATGTGAACAGTGCATTTCAAAAATTTATCAATCTAACTGAATCTTTAAATTTCACTCAATATGTCTCTGGCCTTACTCATACTGTATAAAAAGACATGTGCTGGATCTTGTTGTTATCCTTGATATAAATCTTGAGTCTATTGTTTCTGAGCATCTGGATATTTCTGGTCATAATTGTATTTTCTTTTAACTCTGACCCCTTACCTTGTCAGATTATGATCAGCTCTCACAACTTCAATGACCTGTTTCGGCAGATACATTTTCTGAACTTTTCCAGTCTGGTCCAGCCTTTTCTTCTCCAAATGGTATTGATTTGCTTTGTTGATTCTTTTAATGAACATTTTTATTTTAGGTAAAACTCTTCTTATTAAAACTAGTTATTCCCCCTAAATTACATCTACACTTTGCTTTAATGACAGTTTTTGAGCCTAGAAATGGGAATGGTAGAAAGTGGGATTCATGTGTGAAAATCCACTGAACTTCAAGTTCACCATCTTTACTTAAAGGTTTTGATAATTAGTTTTAACACTATGGTCAAGGATGCCAGAGCTGCTTATTTCTCTAAATTAAATTCCAATAGTAGTCATAATCCAAAGATCTTATTTGATACCATGAATAAGACCGTCACTCCTGCATCCAATGTTGTTTCTTATAAATAAGATTAGTAATGTTCATGCAAGCATCTCTACTTCAACTAGTACTGTCAAAGTTGGCCCACAATCTTAGAATACTTTTCTTCAATTTCACTCCAAGAGTTCTCTGAATTGGTAAATAGGATGAAACTGTACTCCTGCCTCTTTGACATTTTACCTGTTTGTTTATTTAAAAATGTAATTAATTCACAGGCCATTGTTCAACCTTTTCTAAAGAGCCCAAATCTTCATGGTTATTTGATTCAAAACTACAGCCATATTTCAAAACTGGCTTTTTTGCCGAAGATCTTACAAAGAATTGTTGCAAACGAACTTAAAACTGTCCTTGAGGAACACAATATTTTAGATAAATTTCAGTCCAGCTTCCGTTGGAGACACTCTACTGAAACGGCTCTTCTCAAGAGTCTCTAATGGAATTCGATGCATAGGAATGCAGGTAAATCTAAATTTTTTTAATTTTTTTTTTAATTTTTATTACTATTTAATTTAATATTGTTTATTTGTATCAGTATACTGCTGCTGGATTATGTGAATTTCCCCTTGGGATTAATAAAGTATCCATCTATCTATCTATCTATCTATCTATCTAAATACTCTGTGTTGATGTTGCCAGATCTTGACCCAGTTGATCATCTTATCCTGAGCGGACTCAGGACAAGTGAAGTAATATCAGGGTCAGCCCTGTAGTGGTTCTCTTCCTGTCTCTCTCATAGGAATTTCTCTGTTGTTGCTGGTAACTTTGCATTTTTATCTGCTACTCTGACCTGTGGTGTGCCCCAAGGTTTTGTTGTGGACCCTCTTTTGTTTGTCTTGTATTTATTTCCCTTTGGTCATATTTTGATCACTTTTAAATTCATATCATACCACTGCTATGCCAATGACAGTTCTATATTTCACATGATAAATTACCTATGTTGCATGGCTGGCAGCATGTTATAAAATATTAGAATGCTGAGAAATATTTGCAACTAAATACTAACAAAAATGTGCCAGACAGTTATATCCCAAAGGTTCTAGATAACCTTGGTTTTCTTTCCTCTTTGTGAAATCCACTGTCAGAAACTTAGGAGTTTGTTTTGGTCAGACTTTGAATTTTGACACGGTCTTGCTTCTTCCACTACAGAAACATTGCCAAACTCAGATAAATGGTTTCCCAAATGTAGTTGGAGATGATAGTGCATACATTTGTATCATCTTATCTTGATTACTGTAACTCTCTGTTTACGTGCTTAAATTCATCCTCACAGGATCACCTACAGCTGGTCCAGAATGCTGGGCAAGGCTCCTGACTAGATCATCTAAAAGAACTCACATCACACCCATCCCAATTTCCTTGTACTAGCTTCCCAGAGTTCAGAGTTCATTTTAAAATCTTGATTTTCACTTTCAGAACCCTACATGATCATACCCCTACCAATATTACTGAACTACTTCCCCTTTATATCACATTAATGTCTTAAAAGCCTTCTGACCTGGGTTTGTTAGCTGTCCCACACACAAGATTTAACACTAAAGGAGACTGTGTGTTTGTGGCTGTGGCCCCTAAATTGTGGAGCTTTCTTCCTGTAGATGTGAGATCAGTGGACATTGTGGACATTTTTAAAAAGAAGCTTAAGGCCCATTTATTCAAATTCGCCTTTGTGTCACTTTTCTGTGTTCTGCTGTGCACATCCATGCATTTTTTGCCCTGCTTTTAATTTTTTCAAGTCCACTTTTACAATATTACTACGCTTTACTGTGTATGTCTATGCATTTTATTGCTGGTTTTTCATTTATTAACTCTCATTTGTGTGAATTGTCTGTGATGACTGTTTGCAAAGCACTCTGTGACATTTGTTCTTGAAAAGTACTATTTAAATAATATTTAATTGCTTACTTTGTTTTTCTTCTTTCCATTCTGAAGTGGTATGCAAAGCATAAGACATCAGACAGATGAGATTCTCGTCTATCTGCAAGGTCCCAAAATCAAACTAGTAAAGTGTGTGGTCGAGTAGGCTTACAGTATGCATACATGAAAGTTCTGCGGTTGTGTAATCTGGTAATTATATTCCCATTTAACATGACTGCCTTGCAAGACATCATGGGGCGCTGTTAAACAAGTTTTCTGGCTGCCTGACGAATTTTCAGGGAAATATTCAGTGAACAAGGTTACTAGCAAACCCAGCATATTTACTACGAAAAATTATTTAGCAAATTACAGTGGTCAACATTAACAAACACAAATTAACTTTAAAAAAGAAAGAGGTCCATTACACAAACCAAATGTCAGGCTATAGGCTTCATTTGGTCAAGCTGAACTGGAGTACAGTGTATTCTGGGAATTCTAAAAGATGAAGCAGGATTCACAGTAGTTTACATAGATTGTGCAGTTTTTGATTCCCAAGGAGAAGTAAACTTGAGCTTGTGATAATGATTCTGTAACATTTTCTGTGTCTTGAAAGACTGAAATTTCTTGTCACTCCACTAATGGAAGTGAAAACCAGTAAACCAGATGTTTATTGTTTGTGTCAATTATGAGCAAGAAGCAATGGGGGCTGATTCTGTTTTTATTGCAACAGAAGAGACTTTCTAAGAGCTCCCTCTCAGTTGCTGCTTGGTGAAAAATGGACACTTTTCAGTTCGCTCTCAGCTGACGAACACTTGCAGAATCATAGTTGGTTTTGACATTTCTTATTGAGAAAAGATCCTAAGAGGTTAGTTGGTACATTTTGTTTTAGGTGTGTGTCATGGGTGATCTGATAACATTTACTTATGCTCATCAAACAAATGATCTTCGAAAGTCTGAAGAGGGACTTTTAAAGGAGAGTGAATTGCCACAGAATGGAGAAGGAGATTAACTTAACTGGTGGTCATGGATCTTCCTCAGGGCTGGCGACTTCAGAGCTGTGGAGAACACAGACAAATATGTGAGTTCCTTGGTGTCTTCTTGCTACTTCCATTGCTTAGTCTAACTAAGCTCTTTTGAACCCTCAAGTTTTTGCAGTATTGTGTAGTGTATGGTTTTTGTGTAAAGCAATGTTGTTTTTTCACTCTGTTTAATTTAATGGAATGAATAGGGGTCTGGTGGTTAATGTTGTTGCCTTATAGATTAAAAATACTGGGTTCAAATTCAAGACCAATCACTGTCTGTTAGCAATTTGCCTATTTTGTTTATTTTGCCTATCCATCTGGGTAATTCTCTGAAACTCAAGATGTGGATGCCAAACAAACAAAAACGTTTCTGAGTGTCTCACAGGGTGGTATAGTTTGGGATGTTGACTACACATTTTACTTCTTGAGTATAGAATATCAAGTATAGAGAAGGCCAGAAGGAGTTGCATTGTGTCTTTGTGGACTTAGATAAAGCATATGACAGGGTGCCTAGAGAGAAGTTGTGGTATTGTATGAGGAAGTCGGGAGTTGCAGAGAAGTATGTAAGAGTTGTACAGGGTATATACGAGGAATGAAGGTCAGTAGGAACAAGACAGAATACATGTTTGTAAATAAGAGCAATGTCAAAGGAATGGTGAGGATGCAGGGAGTAGAGATGGCAAAGATGGAGGAGTTTAAAAACTTGGGATCAACAGTACAGAGTAACAGAGTGTGGAAGAGAGTTAAAGAGGAGAGTGCAGGCAGGGTGGAGTGGGTGGAGAAGAGTGTCAGGAGTGATCTGTCTACAAGATGGTAGTGATTTCAGCTGTTATGTGGATTGGAGATGGTGGCACTGACCAAAAAACAGGAGACAGAGGTGAAGATAGAAGAGGTAAAGATGTTAAGATTTGCATTGGGTGTGACAAGGATGGACAGGATTAGAAATAAGTACATTAGAGGGTCAGCTCAGTTGGACAGTTGAGAAACAAAGTCAAAGAGGTGAGATTGTGTTGTTTTGGACATATGCAGAGGAGAGATTCTGGGTATATTGGGAGAAGGATGTTAAGGATGGAGCTGCCAGGTAAGGAAGTCAGTTTATCTTCACCATTTGTAAATGGATTTAAATTACTGTTGACAAAAATACACTCAAACTACACAAGCAAAAAAAATACTGATGATCTTGTTTATGTTGGTATGACTTGATTTGTTTTATAATGAATATACTTTTAACAATGATAAAATTAACAATAGACCCACCATTTTATGAAATCCTGGTGCAGCTACTGTTTTGAAATGATTTGCAGCATTTTTTCTGACCCCAACAATTTGAAACCTGCAGGGTCTTCAGACACTTGATGATTGACCTCCACTCCTTTGCAGTAACAGTAATTAGCAAAGTTGACCATTTTTATGATTTTTGTTGTCTTATTCATTCAACACCTGCAGGATCAAAATAAGGGTAAAAGAGAAGGAGAATCGCCAGTTCAGATGTCAACTGAAAGTCTTCTCAATGTAGTTTTTGTTTAGGATTGATGTTGCCTTTACAGACGTGTCCATTCATTTTTAAACTTCTTCATATATTTTCTTACCTCCCAGATTTTGACTTTACTTAATCATGAATTGCTTCCTATTTGACCAGCTCTGAATTCATTCTACTTGCAGTTTAATAATTAGTTACTCTTGAGATAGCTTATTAGAGGCCTTTTGAAAAATTAAGGTGAACAGTGTCATACATCCTGATGTTAACAATTTATTTATCACTTCACACCATTTGAAAACATTTGGGAAACATGGTATCTTCTGTCTACAGCTATGCATGCTGCCACTTAACTCAAGTAAACTTATCGGGTTGGGGGGAGAGAGCAAGCTATCTCTAATCTATCCTTTTAATCCTTATAATTATAATTACCAACGTAACAATAGAGTGCATTGCAATAACCCCTGGGAAAATTGGAAATTAAGGTAAAAGCTGTCTCACGGTTGGTTAAGACTACAAAATGACATCAAACATTCAGAATCAATGTCTTCAAGACGGGACAGTTAATTTTGTGAGCTGGAATGTTAAAGGCCTGAATCACTAATTAAAATGAAAGAAAGTACTCTCTCACCTAACAAGTCTAAATGCTAAAATAGTATTTTTACAGGAGACCCACTTATTAAGCAAAGATCAGTTCCGGCTACAAAAAGACTGGACTGGCCAAATGTTCCATTCCAGCTTTACAAAAAAAAACAGAGGTGTGGGAATTCTTATACATAAAACAGTCTCATTTGAAGTATGAGATTTTGTATCTGATCCTAGATACATGATTGTTATGGGTAATTTATTTAATTGTAAAGTGATTTTGATAAATGTTTATGCACCCAATGTGGATGATAAGGAATTCATCCAAAATGTATTTGCATCCATTCCCAATGTGAACACTCATAAAATTTTAACGGCTGTGGATTTTAATTGTGTTTTAAATCCAGACCTAGATAGGTCTCCTGCCACAGGGGCAATTACACCTAACACCGCAAAGACAATTACACAATTTGTAACTGACTACAACTTATCAGACCCCTGGAGATTTCTAAACCCAAATTCAAGAACATATTCCTTGTACTCATCAGTGCATCATTGCTACTTAGGAATTCGATTATTTTTTTTGCCTACAATTAAATCCTGCAAGTGTGATGCTATTGCTATTTCTGACCATGCCCCTCTGATCTGGGAACTAAAATCATTATGCCCCACATACTCATCTCGCAGATGGCATCTCAACCCACTTTTATTAGCAGACAAGAACTTTACAGAATTTATATCAAAACAAATCAGTTTTTTTTCTAGAGACAAATATGTCCTCAGAGGTCTCTGCAGGAATACTCTGGGAAACCTTGAAGACCTTATTAAGAGGACAGTTTATCTTATATCTTTCCCACAGAAATAAATTGGAAACAAAGCAGGTATCAAAGCTAACTAATGAAATTACTAGAATAGATCAAGAACATGCCAGGCGTCCAAGTGAGGCTCTTCATAGGAAAAGGCAGGCTCTAAATTCAGAAATCAACCTCTTGACAACTAAAGAAACTGAACAACTCATTTTTAAATCAAGATATCATTACTATGAACATGGAGAGAAAGCTAATAAGCTTTTAGCTCAACAAATCCACAAGCAAGAAGTTCGTAATGCAATCCCAGCAATTACCAACACAAACGGAGACATAATCATTGACCATAAAAATATAATGCACACATTTAGAGACTACTATAAATCCTTATATTCTACTGAGTTTAAAGAAGACAAAACAATCTAATGCATTTCTGGATGCAAACACAAACAGAATTTTATAAGAAGTTCTCCACTCAGCTAGCTCCCCTCCTATTAGCAACATTCACAGAAGCTAGAGACAATAAAATTCTACCTCATACTTTTTGTCAAGCATTAATCACGGTTGTTCCTAAACAAAATAAGGACGTATTACAATGTGCATCATACAGACCAATTTCACTTCTGAATAATGATGTTAAAATACTCTCCAAAGTCCTAGCTAGAAGGATGGAGAAAATGCTGCCTTCAGTAATGTCACAAGATCAAACTGGATTTATTAAAGGCCGACATTTAGCGTCCAATCTTCGATGCCTGTTTAATGTAATATACTCACCCGCAAAGTCAAACATCCCAGAGATTTTATTACCCTTGGATGCAGAAAAAGCATTTGATATGATTGAATGGAACTACCTTTTCACCACACTGGAGAAATTTGGGTTTGGCCCTAACATTTGTGCATGTATCAAACTACTGTATACCAATCCAGAAGCTTCAGTTTGTATTAACAACATTAATTCAGACTACTTTAAATTAGAACGTGGTACCAGACAAGGATGCCCTTTGTCACCACTACTTTTTGCAATCGCCATTGAGCCACTGGCAGTTCATTGTCAAAATGCTTATGAGATAAAGGGGATTATCAGAGAACAACTAGAACAAAAAATTTCTCTATATGCAGATGATATGGTACTGTATATATCAGACCCACAAAATACTGTGCCTGCTGTCCTAAAAGCACTTCCAGAATTTGAAAAGATTTCTGGCCTCAGAATTAATTTGACTAAAAGTGTGCTCTTTCCAGTGAATTCTCAAGCACGCAATATTAGATTGAACACCTTCCCTTTTATCATCGCAGATCAGTTTAAATATCTTGGGGTAAACATCATAGGTAAACATAAAGCTCTTTATCAACAAAATTTCGCTGTCTGTATGGAAAAAATCATGCAAGACTTGCATAGATGGTCAACCCTTCATCTCACTTTAGCTGGAAGAATTAACATTGTTAAGATGAATATCCTCCCTCAGCTTCTCTTTTTATTTCAAAATATTCTAATATACATCAATAAATCATTCTTTAAGAAATTAGATTCATCCATCATAACCACATTTATTTGGAATTCAAAACATCCACGTATCCAAAGGGTGACCCTACAAAGGCCAAAGGCAAAAGGTGGCATGGGCCCTACCTAACTTTCAATTTTACTACTGGGCAGCAAAAATACAACATATTAAAACCTGCACATTGACACAAATAGATGAATATATACAGGCTTGGGCTGCAATAGAAATAATATAAAAATAATACCTCTTTATATTCCTTGCTTTGCAACCCAATAAATGCAAATTATTGCCAAAATACTAATAACCCAATCTCACTCAGAATATGGAAACAATGTAGAAAACATTTTAAGACAGAGAATTTTTTGCTGGTGGCACCTCTGCACGAGAACCACTTTTTTTCCACCCTCACAAACATATGCAATTTTTAATATCTAGAAAACATTTGGGATTCAATCACTTAGAGATCTGTACATAGACAACGTCTTTGCATCCTACGAACAATTCTATTTTAAATTTAACTTTCCAGCAACACATTTCTTTCACTGTCTTCAAATTAGAAACTTTGTTAAACAGAACCTGCCCAATTTTCTTCACCTCCCACCTCCCTCTATGCTGGAAAGAAATTGATCATTTTCAAAGACTTAACATCTATGCAATATATAAAACCATTTTACAGTCACTTCCTTTCAAAGATCCAAGAGGACAATGGGAAAAGGATCTCTCCCTCAACATATCAGAAAAGAAGTGGAAGGTAGTAATGCAGAGAATTCATTTGAGCTCCATATGCGCAAAGTATACAATTATTCAACTCAAAATTATATATTGAGCACATCTGTCTTGCTTAAAATTGTCCAAAATGTTTCCAGGGCAAGATCCAACCTGCGAATGCTGCAATCAAGTCCCAGCCTCACTGGGTCACATGTTTTGGGCTTGCACCAAATTAACATAATTCTGGACCAAAATTTTTAAATGCCTTTCAGACAGCCTTGGTCTCACAATCCCTCCTAACCCAGTAACAGCTGTGTTTGATGTTCTTCCAGATGGGCTTAAAGTGGAGAAGGACAAACAAACTGTGATTGCCTTTACTACACTATTGGCATGCAGAC
The DNA here is from genome assembly GCF_016835505.1 of Polypterus senegalus. Lineage (NCBI taxonomy): Eukaryota > Metazoa > Chordata > Cladistia > Polypteriformes > Polypteridae > Polypterus > Polypterus senegalus. The sequence goes on from NC_053156.1 coordinate 123,652,680, forward strand.
TTATCTTGCTAAAATGAAATATTCCTAACTCTCCTCTTTTAAGTCAGTGGGTAACTGACTTTATATACTATTTGAAATTGGATAAAATCTAATTCTCACTTAAAGGATCTGTGCAGAAATTTTTCAAAACCTGGCAGGATCTAATCAATAATATTTTAGAATAAGCTTTTAAAGCACTGAGGAAGCAGATTCTCTCCCTATTCCTTTTTCTTTTCCATTCATCTATATTCACTTATTAATTCATCTATTTATTTATTTTTACTAGGTTTAAGTTTTATTCTGCTGCCCATGCTCTCTTTCTCAGGGGTGGGGGTTGATTTGTTTTCAATCCTATTCTTGTAAAATTGATCTACAGTATTTGTATGGAATGTTGTATGATTTCAATAAAATCAATAAAATTAAAAATAAAAAAACTTATCAATTCCTTTTTTGTGTTATCTTATGCAGCCATTTTGATTTTTTAGAAAGTAGCACAAATTAAACCAGCTTAGGGTCTACATGATATTCCTTTTTGTATTACTGCCTTAGAAATTCTAATATTTTGCTGCAACGCCGAAACAGATTTTTAAGCTTTGTACTGCACCTATAATCACTAATAAGAGTGATAATTATACAATTTGTACTCCACAGACCTGGGTGAGCTTTTTTCACTTTCTTATTATTATTTTTACATAATAGAGCATTATCCATGCATTATTTTTAGTTATCATTTGCTTTTTGAATCATTTTGACGATGACATCACTCAACTACCATTTTGAAAGCTTTTTCTTCTGTTCATGCCTGTCGCAGCCATATTGTTTATTGGTTGTCATGCCATTTGTCACCTCATGACTGCTTTTTAAGATGGCAGTACAGAATTCTATCTATCCTAGCATTGACATTCAAGCAAATAAGTACTTTTGTATTTGTTTATTTTTGTTAGAAATCTTTTCTTGCTAGATCAGTTGAATTCTTGATCTGAATCTTTAACTACAAATCTTTCCCTTAGGCCTTTGGTTTTCATCACTGGCTTGGTTTTTCTGGTTTTAGCTGCTGTGACAGAGGAACAGAATGAGGAAAGCTAAATGAATATTGGGACACCAGCCTTTCTACCTTAATTTTCAAAAAAAAAAAAAGTGGTGCCCTGGGCACAAACAAGCATAGCTCAATTCAGCCTTATAATCCATTTTAATAAAAGATCCATCGGTTGGAGTTCTGTATACATTGAAGGCTTCAGTCCAAATGAACACCATCTTCTGGGCAATGCCTGCTTTTAATGTCGTCCAAGGCAGAACAAGCAGGGCTAGCTTTGGGCAATCTAGGCAGAGCTAGCTGTCCTTGTTGGTCTTCTTGTCAGAACAGCAGTGGAAAGAGAAGATACAGTTGGCACCAGTGCCCCCTCTCCTCCCAGAATGGTATTGCATACCTCATCAGAGCCAGGAAGTATTGGCTGAACACTGACTGTTTTTTTGATCTCTCAGTGGTTGATCTTGGCTTGTTTATCCTTTTCTTTTTCTCCTGGTTCAATCCTTGACCTACTCATGGGGAGCAATGAAAAGCACACTCTCATATGCACTCATATCAGGTTAACATAGAAACAATCATCCCAACACACACATCTTTGGAAACTGGAGCATCAGAACAATAAGGATGCAGACACAAAACCTCACACAGGTGGTAATCAGGCTGGCAAATGAACTTGGATCGTAGAAACTGTAAGACTGAAAAAGCAGCAAGACTAACCAACATGCCACTCTACTGCTGTAATAGATCTCCTGTCTAATGTTGCTTTGTAGGTTTCTACAGTGAGGCAAGAGTTCCCATGACACTAAATTATCAAATGTAGGCAAAAACACGCTAGTGCTAGTAAGTAAGGAGCATGAAGAGCTTTTTTTAATTAATTTATATTGAACTCAGAGATCACATTACAGTGAGCACAGTAATGTAAGGTCAAAAATAAATCAGCACCATTTTCTAGACATAAATGTTAAAAAGTTATTTTTCACTTAGCTAGTTAAGAGAATTATGTAAATAAAATAATGATTATGAAATAATTCTTCAAATATATGTAAACATGAAAAGTCATTCTTACCTTATATAAAAAATCTTAGAATTTTTCCACATAAGGAAAATCTCATTTTTATAGTTTTAGCTCATGTAAGACATTGCTTTACAATTGAGTTTTGGAGGGTGTGTTAGGATTCTTCTGCATTAGATGAGTAATATAAGTACACATGTGAGCAATGTGTTATAGAAGATTACAAGAGATTCTTTGTTGTATAAACTTGTTCTATCTGGCTTAGTCCAAATTATTCTATTATAGGATTGGGACTACTTACAAGTTCAACACTATTGGACAGATCAGCAAATATTTTTCCTCCTAATGTAATGGTCTGAATGAAGGTCTCAAAGGATATGACTTAGTGATGCTGGAGCCAGACACATCGTTTGAAAATCAGATCTGGACCTTGATAGGCTTTTAGATTATTTTGTTCATGTAAATGCTGGAATATATGACTATCATGAACCGAAACAGCAAAGAGTTATCATCTTAACTCTAAAGTGTTTTCGTGCATTGGTCTCATAATTTAATGGAATGATGCACCACCATATTGCAATGGCAGTGGTTATTAATAGCTAGTGTACTGCGTAAAATATACACAGAGATGTTTTAGCAAAAATTCTTATGGCTAATCAAGCAGGTGCAGGTCTGTTCATTTCTTTTCCACTGTAGTTTCAATCCTGAATATTTACCACTGAGAAGTGAAATGAGAAGTTAGGCAATAACATGTGACCTTCTGCTTTAGAATTGTGCAAGACATCTTTTTAATATACTTTGTGAATTTACCGTATTTACAATATACTAAATTACAACAGAATCTTCCTTTTGTAAAAAGAGGATTTGTATAGAAATATGAAATTTGGAAGAATATGCATTATAACAAAATGAATTAAGACAGCCTAATACAGAGGAGCAAATTTGCCAAAGTGTTTATCACAGTGAATATGCTGTATTCACCAGTTATATTGTTTGCTGATTATTTACCTAGAAATTCACCATTTGGACGGCTTAGAAAAACTTTTTTTCCCAGTGCCCCATGATGCTTTGTGACGCCATGATGCTTTGTAGCAGCCATGTGCAGAACTTTTATACATGCATACTGTAAGATTGCTGCTGAGATGTTTTGGGCATACATGATGTCACAATTCAATCAGTACTCCAGCCTTCCACCCTACATGCACTTAAGAAAGAAAGAAAAAAACTATATTTTGTATAAAAAATAAGTAAATGATAAATAAATAAAACTAGCATTTTCATTTGTGGTGTACATTAGCTGACCATAATGAGAATATTATGAGAACTGCCACCAAATATCTAACAGTGCCACATGATTAATTTGCATGCATGACTAATTTGCAGGGGGAGACTCCCCCCTCCCTATCCCTGAGAAACACCTGCAATGATGTGAAATAATAATAATAATATCAAAAGATACATTACTGTGCACAATACATTTCTATCTTCTTCATGGCAAGAGAAAAGTACAAAGCATCTGAACAGAGATTGGAAACAATGCGATTTTACAGCTGTGGTTACCACTGCTGCCACACAGCTTAGATCAAATTTTTGGCCACAATAATTGGTCCAGCATAGTTGGTAGATGCTTCCCTTGCCCTCAGGGATGCTTAAAAGACAATTTCACCATTATAACAGCTTAAGACTTGCTTAGCTCCTCCTTCCCCTTTGATTTCAATGCTTTTTGTACAGTTCAGCAAAGTCGATAAAAATTTGCATGATTTTGCTACACTTAAGGTGAAGAGAAGTTAAAATTAACGTTAAAGTCATATAAGTATCTTCTTAATTAATGGCATAATGTTACACATAGTTATACACTATGTTTTCTATGTTTTACATAGTTAATGGAAGGTTTTGTTTTATCCCCAATAAGCTAACATGTTAATGACACACTTCTAATATTTCTGAAGTAACAACAAAATTATCTCTGGTAGAAAGATTGAATAATAGAAAAGTTGCATTGTTGTCTTCCAAATTTTAAGGTATAGAGGCACCCAGTTTTTCTGGTTGTATGTCATATCCTTGTAATAATGTATATGTAACATACTTAGCAACATAAATAGTAAATAGTAACATAAAAAGACAATTACATATAGAATTAGAATGATACAAAGTCACAGAATTAGACAAAGCAATATAAAATAAATAATGTAAAACACAGAAGGAACAAAAACCAAAGAATAATCAGTAACGCAATACACAAACTGATGTTTCATAGTCAACTTGAACCAGGGGTTAGACCCTGGTTGTACCATATCCCTATTGTTTTATCTAAAACTTTTAACAGGATCTTTGAATCATTATTAAGTACTGAAATTGGTCTGTAGAACTCGCACTCAAGAAGGTCTTTATTCTAATTTGAAAAGGCAGTGGTTGATATTTGGCAAATCATTTTTTGGTAAAATGTTATTTTTCTCAAGCTTCCTCAAATATAACTAACATCAACAGAGCCAACTTAAACAACCACTAACTATAACATTCTGTGTGGTAGCTGACTGATTCTGCAGCTCTCCTGCTTTAAAAAGAAGTTATAAATTATAGATTTTGTTAATTATGTGACTTGCATATCTCTGTAGTTATCAGATGTCAAGAACAACATGAAAGTTGTCTGTAACTTAGAATAGTGAAAGAAAAAAGTAAACTATAAATGTCTAAGTTCCCATCTCCTGGAAGGAACAGTCCATAGATTGGAGCCTTATGGATCGATCTGTCATGTTATAGATAACAGTATTTAAAAATATATACTGTATATATATATATATATATATATATATATATATATATATATATATATATACAGTATTATCATGAAAAATCATGCTATTTTGTTGTTTTTTAGCTGTTCTGAAGCTGAGTACTCACTTCCAGAATCTTCTGGTAGACTCTTAGTCTGTGATTCAAGGAATCATTTATATATACTTGAGTGGGACGGGCTCTCCCATCCTGCATTGGCTGCTACAGCTCTGTAATGTGATGCTGGCCCCACAAAGCATCATGAAACACTTGGGAAAAAAAATCACCTAAACTGGCCGCATGTCGAATTTTCAGGACAAAAAAAATCAGCAAACCTGGGGACTCATGCATAACGACATGCGTAGAACTCACACTATAACATGACGTAAGCACAAAAGCCGAAATGTGCTTACGCACAGAAAAATCCAGATGAAGGAATCTGTGCATTCGCCAACTTCCGCATTCTTCCTCTAAATAAATCCCGGTCAGCATGAAAATTAACGCTCGTGCACGCGCCTGCTGTCCCACCCCAACTCCTCCCAGAATTACACCTCTTTGAATATGCAAATCAATATAAATAGCCCTTGAGCTCAGCATTCTGTGAAAAGACAATTAGAAAAGCAAGAGGGAAAATGGAAGAAATTCAAACAACAAAAGGAAGTCGATCGAGTAACATAGTGTGTCGTAGAAACTCGAAAGCCCAAGTTCACACAGTCGCACAGTGCCCAAAATAAAAATGAAAAGGCGAGTCGTAGCCCACCGTCTGAGTGTCATATGAAAGCTTATTAGGCTACAGAGACAAAAAAAAGGCACACAGTGGGGAAAAAGCATGAAATGTCAACTTCAATCTCGAAATTTCCACTTTAATCACATAGTTTATTTTGTCATTAAAGTAGAACATCATAAACTTCATCTTAAAATCTTTAATTAACTAGCTTCTCAAATCACATCGTAAGTAAAGCAGCACGTTAAATGCTTTGTTTTGTATGTGTTCTTCTATGTGCTCCGTGTGAATCACTAGTGCTTCTTAAACCAGCTTTTTCTACCTCTGACAGGACACAGAGTCCATTACATTCGTGATATTACAACTCTCTGAATAACTAAAATACTGAGATGTATACGTGATATCATTTTCATGATGATGTGAGTCAAAGCACGTTATTAAACATTGGAACACGGTGGCCCAGTGATTGTGAGCGACCTTCGATGAAATAATTTTTTGCAGCAGTACTCAGGGGCAGCTCTAGGTTCGTGGCAGCCCTGGGCAGAGGAAGAATCGGTGACTCCTTCTACTGTCCATATGGTATCTTATGCACGGCGGATGGCCACTTCCGTTGCGGACACTGCATAGCCGCCTCATGCTCATGACACAAGTGTTTAACTTTTGCTGAAATTTGCCGCTGCGTTTTTAGCTGTGTTGTTATTTTCTCTTTCTGTTTTATATTCAATATATGTTGGTATGGCGGCCCTGTGCAGGTGCACAGTTTGCACATGCCCAAGGCCGCCCCGGCAGTACTGTCTCTTTCAAACGTACTAACCTCCAATTCCTGTCCTTCCTTTTCTTTCTCCAAGTAACCAATCGCCACACAATTAGCTCTGTAATGATTCTTCAAAACTGTTAAGGAACATTGAAATATCTTTGTAGTACATGTTTAATTGTTCTATCCTTCACGTCAGTCCCAGTGAAGCATACAGTGCGAGGCAGGAGCAATCATGAGTGGAGCACCAGACCCTTGCTAGCATAGCAACGACGTATCCTTTAATTATTAACAATATAGATTATTTAAATGAAGTTAAAGTTTTATCAATATAGATTATTTAAATGAAATTAAAGTTTTATCTGTATAATATAATAAACATATTTTGCTGCATTTCATCTTAAAAATGATATTGTCATTATATGTAAATACACTCTTTATAAAGTGGCTCAGGTTGTGCAATATTTTAACTGTACTGCAAATTTACAGTGAGCTGATTATACTAATAAGTACAAACAGTTCTACAAGGAGCATTTGATGGACTGATTGAGTGCATTTTGCATTCTTGGGATGAAACTCTTTCTGAACCGCGGGGTCCGTATAGGAAAGATTTGAAGCGTTTACCATGTGAGAAGCAGTTCAAATAGGAAGCATGGCTGAGGCAGCGTGTGCTTGATGCTGTATACCGATAATTCTCTTTCCGATCAGCTTCTCCGAGTGGTGCAGTGAGAGTAATATGGAAAAAGATGATCCACTGTGGCAACCCCTAACGGGAGCAGCTGAAGGAAGAAAAAGAAAGTGCAGTGAGAGTAAAAACACTAAAGAAGCTGTGGTATTTAGAATAGTTTGACCATTCTGTGGACCATTATATTGTTACTGGTTAATTACAATCAGATGCATTAAACTAATAAACAATATGTGGTTAATTTCAGTGTATTTATAAAGCTGCATCAGGAAAAGAAAGGATAACCACATAGGAACAGTAGCACTGCTTTGACGCTGGGTACCGCTAGTCTGCAAAACCGTGCAGAGAACTTGTGTACAACAGGGTATGGGGTACTGTGGAAATGTGAGTGGCTTTACACCAAGTTTAGGTTTTATACATCGCAATTTGAACGTGGAAATGTTCTTACGCAACATTTCTGTGCGTATGCACCGTTTATACATGAGGCCCCAGGTTACTGGTGAACCCAGCAAATTCACTGTGAAAAAACACTTCGGCAGATTTCACCGATTAACACTAGTTGTTAGCAGCTTAGATAGAACGCATTTTTGAATAAGAACAAACAATAAAGAATTAGTTTAAAAATAAGACTACTAAGAGCTTTACACTGACCATAACAAGAGCAAGTGTGTAACCGATGATATGGTTGTCAAATTTCTGGAATTCAATTGAAGTGAAAGAACCTGGTGACAAATGCCAATTGGCCAAGGAAAAGAGGAAGTTATATTCACTGAACAATGGGTGCTGTCCCAATTGGCAGTGACTACAGTTAATTGTTGGTGGAAAGTGAAATGGTTATCTCAATTATCATTGAACTAAACCAGAAAAAGAGAAACGTTTATGTGACATCAACAAGAGACACTAAAAAACAGCAGCCGCTCAGATGATAGGTAGATAGATAGCAGGCGTGAGGCATCCTCCTTCCTTATGCTGCCTCCCAAAGCACACCAATACATAGAACAGGGCACTCACCACAACCATCTGATAGAACATCTGCAGCATCTTATTGCAGATGTTGTAGGACGCCAGCCTTCTAAGGAAGTATATTCGGCTCTGTTCTTTCTTACACAGAGCATCAGTATTGGCAGTCCAGTCTAATTTATCATCCAGCTGCTCTCACAGGTATTTATAGGTCTGTACCCTCAACACACAGTCACCTCTGATAATCACGAAGTCCATGGGGGCCTGGGTCTCCTAAAATCCACCACCAGCTCCTTGGTTTTGCTGGTGTTCAGGTGTAAGTGGTTTGAGTCTCACCATTTAACAAAGTCCTTGATTAGGTTCCTATACTCCTCCTCCTGCCCACTCCTGATGCAGCCCACGATAGCAGTGTCGTCAGCGAACTGTTGTACAATAGATTGATACTGTAGATAGACAGATAGAGAATAAAAAATGAATATTTAGGCAAGAATAGCAAGGAGAGGTTTGAAGCAGTAGGAAGTTTCATGATTTGCTTGAGAAGCCCAATTTATTTAATAGGCAAAAATTGTTAAGAAAGAAAACATCAGGACCTGATGAAACCTGAGGCAAGACATGCATAGCCATTGTCTTTTTTATGTTCCTCTCTCTGCAGACAGGATGATAGACAGCTGTAGCACAGATGATGTCACTTCCAGTGTATGTCTGACTGGACCTGGCTGTTCCTACTAGGACTTATGACCAGAAGATCTGTCATCTTGAGACAGTTCATCTGGGGACTTGGGTTTGTAAAGACATTTTCGCAATTATTGCATTTTGCATGTTTACCACACTTGCCAATTCAAACTATGTAACTCCAGGGCACTCCCAGGCCATCATGAAGATAAAATCCTCACAGTGGATTCTGGGTCTTCCCTGTGGTCTGCTCTCAGCTGGTTGTGCCCATAAAATCTCCACAGGGAGGTATCTGTATTACATGCTCAAAGCACCTCAGTTGGCCCCTCTCTATGTAAAGGGTCAGTGTCTCACCCTGTCTCTATCTTTATGGCACATCTATTGCAAATGTATTATAATAATAATTCATTACATTTATATAGTGCTTTTCGCACTACTCAAAACACTAATTAAAGTTATATTGCGCAGTCATGTACTATAGCTTTGCATCTATTTAGAATGATGGGCATTTTAATAGAGCACAACTATTAGACAGTTCTAATTATTACAATTTGTTTTGCTAAACACTACTTTTGTCTTTTCTTTCTCTTTTCAGTATCCATTGACGTTTCTCCTCTGATGTTAGGAAGGTCGTGGATGCTATTGATAAGTAACTATAACTATTGATAAGACAAATTGCATCAAATTTTCTGGGGCAGTGCATCATGACAATAAGGACTGACTTTGTTACATGTAATTGTTACAGAATGTCTCTCAGCACCCAACAGGTTTTTGGTCTTTTCTCCAGAATACCATCAGCTAGAGTTTTTGTCTTCTTCTCCTCAATGGCCATCTGACCATGTTAATAAATTGGATTTCTGCCATTTATAACTATAATAGAACTAAAAATTAAGTAGTTCAATTTATGCTTGACTCTGTTAGTGGTGCTCCTGTCTTTTTATTTACTACTAGCTGTGTAAGCCCATGCTGTAAATAGCCGGGGTCCTAGAAACTATTGAAATTGTCAGAAAAAAAAAATAAAATGTAGAGATGTCAGGTAATTGAAAGGAAGTACTCTGGACCTTTCTCTTCTAGGAGGATTTGTTTTGCCAACGTGTTTGCATCGCTTATGCATTGGCGGCAGGAGGAAAAGAAAAAGGGATACTGTTTTGCTGATGTTCGTAGCTAAGGGACTTTGTCTTTCTTTGGAGGTTTTGTTTTGCTGACGTGCAGCTTGTGTTATTAGCAGCTAAGCAAATTTTCTGTTTCCTCAGAGGTGGAGCCCTTACCCCGACTCCACCACTCATTTCCGGGCACACACACTTCCACACATAGACGTTTATATATAAGATTCTTATTTTTCTTCTACTTTTTGTAAAGAAGTTTGAGCTCCATGTATGAAAACATGCTATTTAAATAAATGTTTTTGTTGAAATGGTAGGATTTGTCTGGTACAAACCTAAATGTTAGTGGCTCACACTTGGAGACTGTGGAAAGGAAAGACTTGGAAAGAGATGAAGCCAAAGCAAATGCACTTTGTAACATAAGGTGCCAATGGCAGAAACAAAAGTAGGCAGGCTACAGAATGCTGTGCCACTGTGCCACTGCTTCAGGAGAGACATCACATGTGCAGAAGTAAGCAAACATCCTATTGAGTTATAAAGGACATGAGGCTCATAAAATTCTTGAAGTTGTTCCTGATATGTCCCAATGTTATGTTTTGTTGCTTAGCACCATTTTCTTGTGCCTTCTGTTTTTATTATTGAGGCAGTGATTTAAAGGACCACTGTAGACTTAGCCCTTGCCGACTCTTGACATTCAAGACGTTATCCTGTAGGAGGAAATTCCTGGTATTATATGTACCTGAGCTCCTGCCTTATTTCCCCAACTCTGATTTATTTTTAACACTTGGTGATTTGTTTTTATTCATCAGTGTGCTAACTTGGCCTGTTCTTCCAAAAAAAAAATCATCAAGTCGAGTTTTGAAAGTCCCTAACGTCTTACTGTCTACCACACTACTTGGTAGCTTATTCCAAGTGTCTATCATTCTTTGTGTAAAGAAAAACTTCCTAATGTTTGTGTGAAATTTACCCTTAACAAGTTTCCAACTGTGTCCCCGTGTTCTTGATGAACTCATTTTAAAATAACAGTCTTGATCCACTGTACTGATTCCCTTCATAATTTTAAACATTTCAATCAATTTTTATCCAATTTCCCAACTGCCATTTCTGGCTAAAATTCTAGAAAGAATTATTGATAATCAATTGGTCCATCACCTTAACTCCAATAATTTATTTGAGATCTACCAATCTGGCTTTAGGCGTTATCATGATGTTGAAACAGCAATCCTGAAAGTATTCAACGACATCTCTCTTATTACTGACTTAGGTAATGCGGCAGTCCTACTCCTTCTTGACCTGTCCGCTGCCGTTGACACTATTGACCATGAAATATTGCTGATGCGGCTTGAACATCTTGTTGGGCTTAAAGGGGCTGCTCTTAACTGGTTCAGGTCATATTTAACTGGTAGACACTTTTCAGTGACTTTTAATTCCTCTTTTCATCTACAGCTCCTCTTAAATGTGGTGTTCCTCAGGGATCCATTTTGGGTCCTATTTTATTCTCTATATACCTTCACCCTATTGGAGCGATTTTTAGGAAATTTAACATTTCTTTTCACTGCTATGCTGATGATACTCAGGCTTATATTCCTGTCTGCAGCTCTGCAATAAATCAACTCCACAACTGTCTTTCTGAGCTAAGATCCTGGATGGCTAATAATTTTCTTGATCTGAATCAAAATAAAATGGAGGTGCTTATTAGTGGGTCCACCAGCTAAAGCCCAAATTGGTCTTGGACTTCTCGGCTCTTTCTCTGTCTTTTCCAAATCTCAAGTCCGCAATCTTGGTGTTACCTTTGATAGTAACCTCTCTTTTGAGAAACAAGTAAATTCTGTAGTCAAGAGTTGCTTTTTCCAACTTCATCTATTAGGTAAGATCAAGCCTTTTTATCTTCTAGGGATCTTGAGAAAGCTACTCATGCTTTTATTTTTTCTCGCCTCGATTACTGCAACTCGCTGTATTCTGGGATTAACAAATCCCTGATACAAAGGTTACAGTTGGTCCAGAATGCTGCCGCGCGCTTTCTGATTGGGACAAGAAAGTATGACTCTGTTTCTCCAATATTAGCTTCTTTACACTGGCTGCCTGTCAGTTTTTGAATTGATTTTAAAATCTTGCTGCTTGTTTTTAAATCTTTACATAGGCTTGCTCCTGTCTATTTATCTGAACTGTGTGTTTTACACCAGACATCCAGAGTGCTTAGATCTTCTAGTTTGCTGATGGTTTCCTCTTTGTGATTATATACAGTAACATTATTTCTATTTATTATGTATCTTATTTTATATTCATATATTTTATTTCTATTTCTATTTTTATGTTAATTGTTTTGTTTTTCTTTTATTCTATTATTGTAAAGCACTTTGGCCATAGCATTACTATGTTGTTTTAAATGTGCTATATAAATAAATTAACATTGACATTGACATCATGTCACCTCTTAATCTTTTAATCTTCTTTTGCTTAATATACAGTTTAAGCAAAGCTCAGCTCTTTTAATCTTTCCTCATAATTCAACCCCTGTAGCCCTGGAATCAGCCTAGTCGCTCTTCTCTGGACCTTTTCTAGTGCTGCTATGTCCTTTTTGTAGCCTGGAGACCAAAACTGCACACAGTACTCAAGATGAGGCCTTACCAGTGCATTAAAGAGGTTGAGCAGAACCTCCTTGGACTTGTACTCCACAGATCGTGCTATATATCCTAACATTCTGTTAGCCTTCTTAATGGCTTCTGAACACTGTTGGGAAGTTGATATCTTAGAGTCCACTATGACTCCTAAATCCTTCTCATAAGGTGTACTCTCGATTTTCCGACCGCCCATTGTGTATTTAAACCTAATATTTTTACTTCCTATGTGTAATACTTTACATTTACTGATATTAAATTTCATCTGCCACAAATCTGCCCAAGCCTGTATGCTATCCAAGTCCTTCTGTAATGATATAACGGATTCCAAATTATCTGCTAATCCACCTATCTTGGTATCATCTGCAAACTTAACCAGCTTGTTACTTATATTCCTATCTAAATCATTTATATATATTAAAAAAAGCAGCCGCCCTAGCACTGACCCCTGTGGAACACCACTCTTAACATCGGCCAGTTCTGATGAGGTTCCTCGCACCATCACCCTCTGCTTCCTGTGTCTGAGCCAATTCTGCACCCATCTAAAAACATCACCCTGAATTCCCACTTCTTTTAACTTGATGCCCAACCTCTCATGTGGCACCTTATCAAATGCTTTCTGAAAGTCCAGATAAATAATATCATAAGCTCCACTTTGATCGTATCCTTTGTTGCCTCCTCATAGAATTCCAACATGTTAGTAAAACACGACCTCCCTCTTCTGAACCCATGCTGACTGTTCAGAATAACTCCTGTCCTTGTCATGTGTTGCTCAATCTTATCCTTAATAATTCCTTCCATTAATTTTCCTGTGATGCTTGTTAAGCTTACTGGCCTATAGTTGCTTGGATCTGCCCTGTCACCCTTTTTATATAATGGGATGATATTTGCCATTTTCCAGTCCTTTGGAATCTCTCCAGTGCACAGTGACTTCCTAAAAATATGTGTCAAGGGTTTATATATGTACTCACTAGCCTCCTTAAGAACACGAGGATAAATATTATCTGGGCCTGGTGATTTGTTTGATTTCATCTTATTTAATCTGAGCAGCACTTCTCCCTCTACAATTTCCAAATCCCTCAGTACCTCCTTAGTAGTTGTGTTTACCTCTGGCAGGTTATCCACTTGCTCACTTGTAAACACCTCAGAAAAATGTAAGTTTAGGGCATCTGCTATTTCATTGTCTGTATCTTTTAATTCCCTTTACTATTCCTGATGAACTTGACCTCCTCCTTAACTGTTCTTTTACTACTAAAATACTGAAAGAATCTCTTGGGGTCTTCTTTCGCCTTATCTGCTATATTCCTCTCCAACTGTCTTTTAGCCTCTCTGATATCCTTCTTAATGGTTGCCCTCATGTTCTCATACGCTACGGTTCTCTTTGCAGTCATTAGTCTTATATGCCTTATACAGCAGTTTTTCCTTTGCAACTTCTTTTTAAATCTTTATTAATCCATCGTGGAGTTTTTTAGTTTCCTATTACTTCCAAATTTAGGTATGTATCTGTCCTGCATTACATGTAAAACATTTTTAAACCTGTTCCACTGCTCCTCGACTGTCTCCACATTTAAAAGCTTATCCCAGTCTATCCTACTTAGACCAAAGTTCAACTTAACAATTTTAGTCCTTGCATCTGTACTCTTACAAAATACTGAGAATTGTATTACATTATGGTCACTTGACCCTAGTGGTTCAATCACCTCTACACCCTCAATTCTATCCTGATTATTACAGAATACTAAATCCAGACAGGCTTCACCCCTTGTTGGTGCTTTAACATGCTGTGTTAAAAACAGTCGCTGATTACTTCTAAAACTCCTGCTCTTGTGCTCCTCCATCTGTAAGGTTATCCCAGTTAATATTTGGATAATTAAAGTCCCCATGACTATAATATCCCCTGTAAACTTGCCTTTTGATATTACTAAAAGATGTGTGTTGAAATTACTGTCTGAATTGGGTGGTCTATAACACACTCCTAAAATGAGACCTTTTCCCTAATATTTTCCAGGTGAAGCCACATGTCCTCACTAAGATGGGGCTCATCATCCAACTGAAGATGACTTACATTTAATTCCTGTTTGGCATAAACAGCAACCCCACCTCCTTTTCTGTTCTGTCTATCCTTCCTAAAAATGTGTATCCCTCTATGTTACACTCATCCCCATCTTTGTTATTTAGCCAGGTTTCCGTTATTGCTATAATATCATAATTATGCTCTGCTACATACAACTCCAACTCACTTACCTTATTTTTGATACTTCTAGCATTAAGGCAAGCTATTTTTAATGTGTTAATCCTTCTATCTTTACGTGTTTGCTTAAAATTTACATTACTATGCATTTTTATTTCTACACCATTGTTTGTTCTTCCATGTATAGATCTAAATCTGGCCTGTCCTAAACTCCCTGCCCCCCCATTCCCTAGTTTAAACAATCCTCGACTAGCCTACACATACGCCTCCCCAATACATTGGTGCCCCTCCGTTCAGATGTAACCCGTCCACGCGAACAGGTCCCATCTGTTCCAAAAGGAGTCCCAATGCCCCATAAACCTATACCCTTCTACCCTGCACCAAGATTTGAGCCACACGTTAAGCCTTCTAATCTCCTCAATCTTACCTGGACTGGCGTGGCACAGGCAGAACTTCGGAGAAGACTACCTTGTCAGTTCTGCTCCTCAGCTTGGTACCTAACTCTTTGAATTTGGATGCAGAACTGACAGACTACCCTTATGTATGTCATTTGTTCCAACGTGGACAATGACAACTGGATCCACCCCTGCTCTGGCCAAGAGCCTATCCACCCTTCCAGGGAGGTCTCCCACCTGTGCTCCCGGAAGGCAACACACCGTCGAGACTCTCTCTCTGGAGCACACCTGCGCTTCAATCCCCCTAATGATTGAGTCCCCAACTATCACTACCTCTCTCTTTTTGGGAACTGGTTTTGAGGTGGCCCGTTGGGGCTCCTCAACCCTGCCTACCACCTCAGAATTATCAGAGTCACCGTCCAGCTCCGCAGGTCATGATACGCTTTGACACTTCTAATTCTGGGGTTGATGCCCCTGGACAGTGTGCACCCTTTACCTTACGCCTTGTGACCTATTCCTACCTGTCTGGTCTGGAATCTCCTCCGGCGCCACCTTGGGGGTACACACTACCTCTCTAAAGGACACCTGGGCCAAGTCCGCCAATTCTCTATTACAACGCAGGTCAGCCAACTCCTCCTCCAGTTCAGCGACCCTGAGCTCGAGGTGCTGGATCAGCTGGCATCTCTTGCAGATGTAGCCCTCATAGACAACTGGCTCTTCCAAACCATCATCTAAAAAGTCCAACATCCAACAGGACTTGCATTGCACTGGCCTCATTATTAAAATTTGATTTGGGATTACTAAGCTGCCTTAACTATTTTTTTTTCCCTTAAAATTAAATTTCTTCTTCTTTCAGCTGCTCCTTAATTTAAATGGTAACACTAAGATCTGCTACAGATATTTTACACCTTTTCCCCTTAAGCTCCTGTACTGTTCTCCCTCTCTGCTGCCTGCCATTTGCCTTTCTATGAGGTTAACTTTACTTTTCTCTGTCTCTTCTCCTAACTTTGCGCTCTTCTTACTTATAAGCTCTTCACTCGCACTGTTTGTATTCCCCCGTATTAATGAATTTATGCTGTCGCCCACTTAACTGTTCTACCTCTGGACCGCTAAGGACAGTTTAATCTAAAATAAACAAATAAATAAAACTTTACTACCTTATTTGCTCCTACAGCCCCTTGTGCCTGATCTGCACCTGAACACAGGCCGCTTACCTGCACACTGCTGAGTCTTTTTTCTCTTTTCCTTTAAACTAAAGAATCGCTGTTACGACGACACGGTTATTTGCTTAAAAAAACTTATGAAGGGAAAAAAAGCATTGAAAATTCCCACATGGTTCCTTAGCGCCAACAAAAACCCAAGTTTTTACGAGCAAAATATATTTTTTTATTTAAATCTCACACCACAGAACAGACTAAAAACTCTCAACAGCCTCTAGCATTCTGACCAATGGTCTTAACTTGTTCTTTGGATTTTTCATCTAGCTGAATCCAGAACCTACTGAAGGATCAATTCGAAGTAGCAGAAACCTGTGTAGGTGATAAATATTTTTTCTCAGTGTAGTTGTAGCCCAAGTCCTTAGCAATGTCATGAATTCATCTCAAGGAAGGCACATCCCTGAGTATACAAGAGTTAAATCATATGGCAGAGATTACAATATGTAGTAAATGTTTACTTTTGGATTAACTTGGTCCTAAGAGAACCATTTTAGTGATCAGGATATCTCCACAACCCTGCAGTGAAAAGTGGGTTAGGAAAATGGATGGATGTTTACTTTTGTTTAAATATGGAGGCCCAAAGAGGAATTTCCAATGCAAAGTGCTTTGGTTGTATTTGTAAGATTGTAAAAATACAACACTAGTACACCATGAAGGAAATCTTAGAACTTCACAAAGTTTTCTGTAACAGTGTTCCATAATTTTTAAGATTCATCCCTTGTCTTTAGTTACTAAGAATGTCATAGTAGTTTATACCATTTTCATTATTATCTTTGTAAACGCTTGCTTGAGCAATTGTAATAATAGCCATTAGTGGTGCCAGTCTTACGGAAATTTAAGTTTCTTCTGACTAAGTTAAAGTTTAATCTTTGTACTTTGAATTTTCTGGGAATCAAAATTGTTTCGGAAAAAAAAAACACTTCATTTTATAACTGTAAAAGCAATGAAGGATTGAATCCTTCCTTTAGAAACTGGCTGATAACTATGTTAGAACTCCAGGACTTCATATCTGTCCCACAGAAATAAATTAGAAACCAAGAAGGTATCAGAGCTAACCAGCAAAATTACTAGAATAGATCAAGAACATGCCAGGTGTCCAAGTGAGGCTCTTCATAGGAAAAGGCAGGCTCTGTATTCAGAGCTCAACCTCTTAACAACCAAAGAAACTGAACAACTCATTTTTAAATCAAGACATCATTACTATGAACACGGAGAGAAAGTTAATAAGCTTTTAGCTCAACAAATCCACAAGCAAGAAGTTCGCAATGCAATCCCAGCAATTACCAACACAAACGGATACATAATCATTGACCATAAAAATATAATGCACACATTTAGAGACTACTATAAATCCTTATATTCTACTGAGTTTAAAGAAGACAAAACACAATCTAATGCATTTCTGGATGCATTAGAGATACCACAAATAGATACTCTCAGTGCAGAGCAACTGAATAAACCTCTGGTACTATCAGAATTACTAGATGCTATAAAGTCACTTCAGAGTGGGAAAGCAGCAGGTCCTGATGACTACCCTGTCGAATTTTATAAGAAATTCTCCACTCAGCTAGCTCCCCTAATATTAGCAACATTTACAGAAGCTAGAGACAATCAAATTCTACCTTAAACTTTTCGTCAAGCATTAAATAAAGGCCGACACCGTCTTTCCTAAACAAAATAAGGACTTATTACAATGTGCATCATACAGACCAATTTCACTTCTGAATAATGATGTTAAGATACTCTCCAAAGTCCTAGCTAGAAGGATGGAGAAAGTGCTGCCTTCGGTAATATCACAAAATCAGACTGGATTTATTAAAGGCCGACACTTAGCTTCCAATCTTCGATGCCTGTTTAATGTAATATATTCACCTGCAAAGTCAAACACCCCAGAGACATTATTATCGTTGGATGCAGAAAAAGCATTTGATATGATTGAATGGAACTTCCTTTTCACTACATTAGAGAAATTTGGGCTAGGCCCGAACTTTTGTGCATGGATCAAACTACTGTATACCAATTCAGAAGATTCAGTTTGTATTAACAACATTAATTCAGACTACTTTAAACTAGAACGTGGTACCAGACAAGGATGCCTCCTGTCACCACTACTTTTTTCAGTCGCCATTGAAGCACTGGCAGTTCACTGTTGAAATGCTTAGCAGATAAAGGGGATTATCAGGGAAGGACTTGAACTGAAAATTTCTCTGTATGTATATGATATGGTACTGTATATATCAGACCCACAAATACTGTGCCTGCAGTCCTAACATCACTTACAGAATTTCAAAAGATTTCTCATCTCAGAATTAATTTGAATAAAAGTGTGCTCTTTCCAGTGAATTCTCAAGCATACAATATCAGATTGGACACCTTCCCTTTTATCATTGCAGATCAGTTTAAATACCTAGGGGTAAATATCACAAGTAAACATAAAGCTCTTTATCAACAAAATGTCGCTGTCTGTATGGAAAAAATTAAGCAAGACTTGCATAGATAGTCAACCCTTCATCTCACTCTAGCTGGAAGAATTAACGTTGTTAAGATGAATATCCTTCCTAAGCTTCTCTTTTTATTTCAAAATATTCCAATATACATCAATAAATAATTTTTTAAGCAATTAGATTCAACCATAACCTAATTTATTTGGAACTTAAAACATCCACGTATCCAAAGAGCGACCCTACAAAGACCTAAGGCAGAAGGTGGCATGGCTCTACCTAACTTTCAGGTTTATTACTGGGCAGCAAACATACAAGCTATAAAAACCTGGACACAAATTGATGAACATACACAGGCTTGGTGCACAATAGAAGTAAAATCCAGCAGTACTTCTTTATATTCCTTGCTTTGTGCCCCAATAAATGCAAGTTATCATCAATATACCAACAGCCCAATTGAACTTCACTCACTCAGAATATGGAACCAATGTAGGAAGCATTTTAAGATAGAGAATCTTTTATCTGTGGCACCTCTGCATGAGAATCACCTTTTTCAACCCTCGCAAACATATGCAGTTTTTAATATCTAGAAAACATTTGGGATTAAATTACTTAGAAATCTTTATATAGACAGCATGCATCCTATGAACAATTACATTCCAAATTTAACTTTCCAGCAACACATTTCTTTCATTATCTTCAAATTAGAAACTTTGTTAAACAGAACCTGCCCGATTTTCCTCATCTCCCACCTTCCTCTATGCTGGAAAAAATAAAATATTGCTCAGTTTTGAGGACTCAGACAGCATTTTTGCAATATATAAAACCATTTTACAGTACCTCCCTTTCAAAGAGGACAGTGGGAAAATGATCTCTCACTCAACAAATCAGAAAAGGAATGGAAGGTAGCAATGCAGAGAATTCACTCGAGCTCCATATGCGCAAAGCATACAATTATTCAACATAAAATTATATATCGAGCACATCTGTCTCGCCTAAAACTGTCCAACCTGCGAACGCTGCAATCAAGTTCCAGTCTCACTGGGTCACATGTTTTGGGTCTGCGCCAAATTAACATCATTCTGGACCAAAGTTTTGAAGTGCCTTTCAGACAGCTTTGGTGTCACAATCCCTCCTAACCCAGTAACAGCTGTGTTTGATGTTCTTCCAGATGGGCTTAAAGTGGAGAAGGACAAACAAACTGTGATTGCCTTTACTACACTATAGGCATATAGACTTACCTTGCTCAACTGAAAGAATCCTAACTCTTCTCTTTTAAGTCAGTGGGTAAATGATGTTTTATATTATTTGAAATTGGAAAAAATCAAACTCTCACTTAAAGGATCTGTGCAGAACATTTTTAAAACCTGGCAGGATCTAATCAATAATATTTTAGAATAAGCTCTTAAAGCATTGAGGAAGCAGATTCTCTTCCCATTCCTTTTTCTTCTCCATTTATCTTTATCTGCTTATTAAACTCATCAATTTATTTATTTTTACTAGTGTCACAGATGTACGGGGACACTGCCCGGCCGGGACGCCTGGACAGTCCCCAACGGGGACAATACTTCTCCTCGGCCACGAGAGGGCAGCCGCCCGGGTCTATTTGGGGGCCACAGAGACGGAGCTGGGATGCCCGTGAAAGGACGTGGCCACCGCCAGGCGCCCGGTCAGTTGGGGAGTCCTGGATGGCAGCATTTCTGCCACACCAGGAAGTGCTCCCGGAAACAGTTCCAAGACGACCCGGAGTGCTTCCAGGGGCTTTCCTGACACTTCCGCCACACCAGGAAGTGACGTCAAGGGGAGCACCTGGGACTCATCCGGTCCTGATAAAAGGGGCCACCTCCTTCCAGACAGAGAGCCAGAGTTGGGAGGAAGGAGACGAAGCTTGTGAGGAGGAGGAGGAGGTCCAAGAGAAAGAGAAAGAGAGAGAAAGAAAGAGGGAAAGAAGGAGAGAAAGAAGAAGAAAGGAAAGAGTTGATAAGAGAAGGCATTGTGGTGCAGTAAAGGAAAAATAAATAAAGGAGTGTGTTTTATACATCCTGGTGTCGGTCTGTCTGTGTTGGGGGTACGGTTTCCACACTAGCTTTAAGTTTTACTCTGTTGGCCCTGCTCTCTTTCTCAGGGATGGGGGTTGATTTGTTTTCAATCCTATTTTTTGTAAAAATTGATCTACTGTATTTGTATGGAATTACAATAAAATCAATAAAATAATTAAAAAAAAGAACTCCAGGACTCTAATTTATAGTCTGATTTCTCCATTAAATTTCAAGATCTACTGCAGGTTTTTTGATCTGTACATGTCATCAGCAGTATTGTGATTTTGTTTCTTATCTCCATCTTTCTACTAATCATCTTTGTCCTAGAGTTAGATGAATGCTTTTTGCTAACTTGTTACCAATGAAGTCCGACAATGCTGCCTTTGAATAAAGCTTGCAGGTACATTGAAGAATGGCTTCAACTTGATGAATGGCTACATAAACACATCCGGTCAGTGACCCACCAATCGGATTTTCTACTGTTTTTATGCTTCCTTCCTGAAATGTGCAATTCTAATTCCTCTTAAAGTCTGAGTCTTTAATGTATAGCACCGGAGAGGCTGGACTATTATAGTATGTGAGGGTAGGTTCATCCCTTTTGCATTCTTTGTTGTGATGAACAACATGCAGGGATGGAGTATGGTACCTTAATTAATAATAATAATAATAGGCCAGTTCTATGCTACCACAAGAAACAGGGCAAAGATCGTCCTGTCTTACCCAGAAGACAGGCATAAAATGCCAATGCAAGACTGGGTACACTGGTGCCCCAGCTAGTTTGGGCTCAGGAACAATACCTGGCCAAGAGGACAATACAATGGAAGGACAGGGAGAAGCAACCCAGCAGGACTATGGGCTTCCCTGACCCAATAGGAGGCAGCTTCCCTGGGCAATTGTACCTGTGCAGATACCTGCAAGGTACAGCAGCTATTGCAATCTTCTGCATCAGCCTTGTCTTGTTCAGTGGAGGCCACCAGGGGGTGCTATAGGGATTTCTAATCCCTGCTTTATGAGACTTCTGTTAGACCCAGAAATACTTCCATCAGGTTTTGTTCAAGCACTGGAAGTATATTCGCGGGTCTGGGATAAAAGAAGGCTGTTTCTACCTCATCCAGGCGAGTCAGTTGGGTGGAAGCAGACAAAGCTCGTCTGGAAGAAAGAGGAGAAGAACAGAAAAAAGACAACGTGAAGAGATCTGTGTTTATTGCACTACTGGAACCTATGTGGAAGATACTTGTGAAAATAAATCTTTTTAAAACGGGACTTGTGTCTGTGTGGCTGTGTCTGGAGTTTGGAGGCTCCCTGGCAACCTCTTGAGGGTGACAGTGTCTCCTAAAACATTCACAGATGCTTTCTTGGGCATACCTGGTGGTATTTTGTAAAGAGTACACTATGTAGGAGAATAGCTCTACTTTAATGGTATACCACATTCTTTTGTGCCCTGGGTATCATAACATGTAAAGAGAGAATCATTATTATCACACAATTAGCTTAAATGGAAGATGCAAAGAAGTCCAACTTACCTGCATCAATAACAGAAGAAGTTTTACAAGTTAACTAACACACGCCCACACACGCACGCACACACACACACAGAGCAGCCTAAGAGAACACACAAGAAAATATTTCAAAATAACAGTTGCAGACAGGCAGAGGTTACTTCAAAATAAGAGTTGCCTCATACAGTAAATAACAGCATTTCATTTAGCAAATTGCTTATTCTGTGATTTTCATGGTTTATCTATGGTCTCGTAATGGTCATTATTGTCATATGTTTCTTGGTTCTTGTTTTGAAGAGGGTGTTTCAATTCTTGATATCAATAAAAAATCACCCAAAGTTTAAATATTCTATAATCCATTGTTTGCATTCCTGTCTTTGATTCTCTTTAGTCTTTATCCATCCATCCATTATCCAACCTGCTATATCTTAACTACAGGGTCACGGGGGTCTGCTGGAGCAAATCCCAGCCAACACAGGGCACAAGGCAGGAAACAAACCCTGGGCAGGGTGCCAGCCCACCGCAGGGCACACACAGACCAAGCACACACTAGGGACAATTTAGAATCGCCAATGCACCTAACCTGTTACAAGGTGCAGATGACATCTTTTGTGTCCTTTTGATGCCTCTGTTTGGATCCAGCTGAATCTGGAGTTTCAGAAAGTAGTCAGGCAATTGTTACACAAGTGAAGGCACAGGTTATTATTAGAAGCAAAAAAAAAACCCAACACGGATCTATCAGCAGTGTGTGTAACAAGTTCTGATAATGCTGAATTATCACACTGCTATTATTGGAGTTAAATCAAACCACTTTAAAAAGTGATTTTGTTTTTCATTAACAATTTTCTTTGTTGTACAGAATGGTTGGAAATGATTGATGTACCTTTTTTAAAAAAAAAAAATGTTTAGAAATTATCCAATTTTTTTGGAGGTGCAATCCAAGCCCATGTAATTAACGTGAGCCACCATCTTGGTCAAGAGACAGGTCCCCAAAATTAAACTTATATTATAATATTGCCATCTTACAATTTGAGCTCATATTTAAGTCTCCTGGTCAATCCACTGAGATAAGAGAACCAGTAAGGCCTCAGGGTGCTAGGCAACAACCTGGCTGGCAGTCAGAGAAGCTATAAATAACAGCACATTGGAAAGTCGGCCCACTCTTAGATTATTAATGAACAGAAAAGGTTTCAGGTTCTCACACTCCAGTGGTCTTCACACTGCTTTTTTTTGCAATGGTTTCTGCCAGAACTCGCAGCTCATTTCCTGAACGGGGATTTACCGGTAAAGTGCAGCTGAACTTACATCTAAACTGCCAAGTCATTATTAACATTTACAGAGAAATGATGAGAATCTTGAGGCTCACAAGCATTATTTTAATCATTTTATAATAAACAAATGTCGGAGGTGGCTCATCTGCATTTAACATTGAGTGTAAAGTGAAATTATGTATTACACTTCCAGCATAGAAACAAACAGTGTGGGTACATACATGTTCACCCAGCTCATTTTCTGTACAGTTTACAGTTTTAAGGGACAGTTAAAATTGCATTTACAACAGATCAGTTGATGAATCAAGCAAATGAAATTCGATGAGTGATAAAATTAAAACTCTAGCAGGGTTAAACTGCTGGCATAGTCAATGATACATTTGTTCATCAGGGTTATTTGGCACCTCTCAACTTAACAAAGACCCACTTTTTTCACTACTACAGCAAGGTCTTCAAAAACTCGAATCTTGGTGTTTGATTTCAATCTCTCAGTTAAGGTAATGGCGTTACGATAAAGAAATGAGCAGAGGCCTGCTTATTCTTTTTCCTGAAGCGCTCTCTGAGCTGTACTAGCTAGCCAGATGCCCTTGACGGGGGGCCCAGGTGTCATGTCACCTTCATGTAAGCTGAAAAGCAAACCACTGGTCAGAACGAGCTCTTATTTTCAAACAATGGAATATCTTGTAATGCAAGTTGCGACGTACATAAACAATTTATCCCAAATTTTCCATGTTTCACATTTCTATATATATACAGTATATTTACATTTTCTATATTCTATAAATTTCAATAGTTGGAAATGTTTTTTTGTTTGCTTATATCAGAGGCATAGTGCCAAATACAGCCAAGCTAAATTTCCCCTATCTGTCGACCTATTTACTGTCACACGGGTGTGCATGGGAGACAGCTTTATGGCTCAGAAGATGGTAATTAACCATTGAACCAGGAATTGGCATTGCAGTTTAATGGCTTTTCTCTTCCTCCCTCTGTGGAACAGAAGATAGACAGCCAATCCATTACTGAACTTACTACCGTTGTCCTAGACCCGCCACTTCCTGCTGAGTGACTTTATAACCTGGAAACCGGGCATCTTGTTCAGTTATGTTTTGGACTTTTGTGTGGAAAGAAGTTCCCACAACTTGTTGTCTTTCTGTTTCAATGCTAAACCTTCAATTATTTGGGCTCACCCAGGTGGTGTGCTAACTCTTTTACATTGTTGTGTCTCCTTTTACATTATCTATCTATCTATCTATCTATCTATCTATCTATCTATCTATCTATCTATCTATCTATCTATCTATCTCAAAGTCATGTGACTACAAAAACACTTGTTTATTTGTTGTATAACTGTAGGTAGGTTGGCTTTGTTTAACTGCCAGTGTAAGAATTTGTGCAGCATGTCTGTAAATTGACAAACGCTTTTGAAAACATTGCCCTATGATTATCCATCATAAACAATGTGGTCAACACAAATGTGCTTATAAATATGCAAACAGGACCCCAGACAAACACTTTGAGCCAAAAATTAATAATAATAAGTTCATTAATGTCATCTAATCTGAGGCCATATGTTTTCAAACACAGGGGGAATGAGAGCTACTGAGTGAACAACTTATCACATTTGTTGATTCAGAAAGCTGGCACATCAGCCGAAAACACCTACAAGACTTGAAAGGTTAAAGTAGGTACCCTGGGAACACAGAGTAATTTCTACACTTTGAGATGAGCTCAGACTTTGGGCCAAGGATTGCAGAAAGCATCTACAATTAGGGGGGCCCAAAGGGGTCGGGTATGGGGGTGTTTAGTGTCTAACACACATTGATGCAGCTCAGGCCATGTGGCTGCATTTGGTAATTTTATTAAGATGATTCAAAGGTGACTCATTCTAAGTTCATTTAAAATTGCTACAAAACATGTCATATTGGCACAAAATTCTTGAATTATATCTGCCTTATTATGAAATGTCTACAAAAAAGAAACAGTAAAGTTATAAATTACTTTTACCCACTCAAACAAGGTATTCTCAGTCAACCTCCTTCTACCATCTTTTTGAAAAAGTGATCCAGCATAATGTTGAGTGCTGATTGGTACTACAAACTTGCAATGTTTGCTATGCAGCTGTATAATGATACTGGCTTTTTAAAAAAATGTAAGGTGTTGCTTTGATAAATAATACACTGTCATCAGTTCATTTCCATTTTATTATGTTGTATCCACAGTCCAATGACATTCCTTTTTTCCCGCAAGATCAACAAGCATCACCACGCCACCACATTCCTTATCTAGTACCTGAATCTCGCATTATAGGTTATGTAAATTATAACATCGCATAAAATTGAATCAGCACTGAAAAGTAACTTCAATCTGGTGCATCAGGGTTAGTGATCAGACAGGGTGAGTCCAAAAATACTTGTGATGTCAACCAAGCAAATCCCATTTGACAGGATAAAAAAAAAATGAAACAAAAACTTGCACTCAATGGCACTATAATAAACTCTTCTCTTCTCACATTCTAAAATACTCTAGTGCCATTCTTATGGACTGCTCATCTAGAGATGTCCCTAGAAGTCGAACTCTTTGGTCCAAATGAGATGAAAATCCAGGAAATTCTCCTTTTTTATGCCGAGTGGACCGGAAGGGGTGGGGCTTCTCTGACTCCATTGCCCTCAAGGGATGGTTTCTTGATGCTGTGAGGGAAAAGGGAGACAAGACTGTTAGTGACATGGCCTCTTCTATATACCTTAGGTGAGACTGTAAGGCGATCCTCTCATGTACATGGATGACACTGGCTATAAGTCACCAACAGAATGAGTTGGCATTCATATAAATCAGCAGCTTCAGCACCAGCTGCTGGGAAGCCAATAATAATGGCAAGCCTACCATAGTTACATACGAATTACAACATGTGCAGCAACAACAGGCGGTCCTTTGAAGGAAAGTGAGTTACCTTACAGAGCTTCTCTTTTAGTCCTGGGGAATCCATTCTTTATGATGCTTTTCCCAAGTTCCCGAGTTCTAAACCCTGTGATGTCACACATAGATTATTGGCTACCTATGCTGATGATAACCAGCTTGTCCCAGAAGCTTTTATTAGAAATGTATATGCAAAACACCTTATCTTGTGAAGAGTGTTTGTCTGTGCTGTGTACCCAGTGATGGATACATCCATTCAGGTCTCATTCTAACATAACAGTATAACATGCTATGCAAAAAATGTATAAACGTAGACAAAAAACATCAAATAAAAAATCAAAATATAAAGTAGAGTCCAACAATGGATGAAGCGTCTGTTAATAAAACTTTATCTTTAAAGAAAAAGGTTTACCTCACTGAAGTTTGTCTGCTGCAGTCACAAAATAGCAATTTGTCTCTCTAGCACAGTTGTCTATGGAATAGAGCGAATGCAGCAAAGATGTGAGATTCAGATTGACCCCAAGGCCAGTGGTGGACATGACTAGTAACCTAGCAAGAAAGTATTAAGCTTCTTAAAACTGGCCAAAAGGTTTCACAAGAAGCAAAACTGCTTTTTAGCTGATCTTATTAAGAAGTTGATATTAAATCATACATCTGAGAAAATAAAATGTGAAACATTTAGGCTGGCAGTAAGCCAGATCACTAGATGAACAGGTGTGATGCAGGTGTGCCAGATTAACTGAGTAATGCATGAATCTCATATCGATTTCAGATTCACTGACAAGCTATGGTGTGTTTAGAACTTAAGGAGAAAGTGAAAGTATTGGTGGGCACAGATGCTATATATTTCATGTTGGACAACCAGTTGTTGGGGGAACTGGTTGAACCACTCTTTTAGTCATAGGTTATTTTTGATTTATTTAACTTGGCGCTGGCTATTTCTCTCGTATACTACCCTCCCATATATGAATAATAATAGTTCTTTGTTCTGCTGCAAGTATTGTTGGCATTTCTGCCTGGCATCTTTGGATCTGGAATGGTGTCACATATTGAAATGTGGCATATATCAGCATGTTAAGCAGTGCCTCTCCATGATATTTTTGTCTGGGTGATTAAATAATAGTGGGCAGCATGGTGGTGCAGTGGGTAGCGCTGTTGCCTCGCAGTTAGGAGACCCGGGTTCGCTTCCCCGGTCCTCCCTGCGTGTAGTTTGCATGTTCTCCCCACAGTCCACAGACATGCAGGTTAGGTGCATTGGCGATTCTAAATTGTCCCTAGTGTGTGCTTGGTGTGTGGGTGTGTGTGTGCCCTGTAGTGGCTGGGATTGGCTCTAGCAGACCCCCATGACCCTGTAGTTAGGATGTAGTGGGCTAGATGATGGATGGATGGATTAAATAATAACAGAGATGAGCAGATGCACATATTTAATGATAGCCAACAGGTAGGAAGCAATCTGTAGCATCCACCAGAAGAACAATAGTACTCTCTAAAAAGTCTCTCAAAATCTGATAGGCCATCTTTTCAGAAATGCTGCTTGTGGCCCTCTAGGGCCGTTTCAGCCACACAGTTTACAACAGTAAGTGTCTTACATTAGGGAAGACCTAACAAATTCTGGGTGAATTTACAGCTGAAAATACGCAAGAACAGTATTAGGCAACATGAGAACACTGAGGACCTATAGTAGGACTGAAAGGATATCAGAGAATGATGCCAGCATGGCAAAGTTATTAGATGGTGTAGAAATTTAGTAAAATTTACAGTTAGTGATTTACGGAATCATAAGATCTGCCCAAAGTTTCAACAAATGCTAAAATCAAAAACTGTAGAAAGAGCAAAGTGAGAGTTAGAAATAGATATACTGATTCAGATGGGAAGATAGCTACATCCAAGATGCCACAAGCAAGTGAAAAGTGTAAAAGAGTGGCATTTATTTATTAAGGGTCAGTGGCATGAGCTAAAGAATTCCTAAGTATGAAAGTCACAGAAATACACACTTGAGGGGAAAATACTGTCAAACCCTAGCTAGTTACAAAAAAGAGCAATAGATAATCTTTGTGAATAAAAATATTTACTTTAATAAAAACCTCTGCTACACAAGAAAAAAGCTCCAGGGTACACAAATCCACAGAAGGTGCTGTCCAAATACACAATCCAGAAGACAAAGTTAAAAAACAGAGTCAGGCTTTAAAATATCCATAAATCACACAAAGCACGGTATAAAATCAAGAGAACTCACCACACCATGAGCGTATTCAATGGACTTCAAGGGACTGTGGGTTTTCCTCCAGCCCTTATATAAAGCTGAGAGCAGTCCCCTAAAGTGGTGGGCAGGTGGCCACAAGTAACATAGCAGAACGTGGCAAAACACAAGGAACATAGCAGAATACACATTGACACGTGAAAACTAAATAATCCACACAGACACAAATGAAACATCTGAACAATGGCTGAAATATAACAGGTGGGGCTTAGCTGTTGTTCAAAGTTTAATTAAACATATTATTTAATTGTTCATAACAGCCCCACAATATTGTCTACTAAAGCTTTTATATTTCTAATTTTCCATTATATGTTCAATGTAATTTCTTGTTTTGAAAAGTATGTGAAATTTTCTTCAGGCCTGGTGCTACAAACCTGTTTCTAGTTGAAGGTGCAAGCCCTGTTGGCCTGCCAGTGTTCTAGCTTTACCCTTGAGAGTACTGTATGTGTGCATGAGCAACTTGAACCCTTTATTTTCAGCATTTAAATAACAATCACAATTTTCTTTTGCACTTTCAACAATTCAAGGCTATACAGCACAAGCTATCGTAGAGTTACAAAAAGTCCTGTATCATTTGGTCCCTTAAAATTAGCCACAGCAATTTACCGGTAAAAAAAGCTGACCAATACCAGGAATGAACTGAGCACAAGACATTACACTGATTAGTATAAACTGATCAGCATCTTGATCTACACCCTCTGCCGAGAAGGACCACATGATGGCACAAAATTTAAAGACCAGCAGTATGATGTCCCTGTTTTAGAGTCCTGGTGTAGTAAGAACAGCTATGTATGCAGATATTTGTTTTTTTTCAATTGTATGCCAATAAACATTTGGAGATATGGTGATTAATACTGCAACCAGGCAGCACCAGACCCTTGTTCCACACTGTATGTAGTCTGTGTGTTCTTTTCATGTTATTCTGGCTTGTCCTTTTTCGGCATAAAACCATTTTGTTCTAATCCAGTCAGTTTAGACAGTTTTCATCTAATATATTGTGACAGTCCCATTGAATAAGCTATTTAGGAACTGATTCTCTGAATAAGTCCACAAGTGCCAGCTGGCTGCTATATAAATGGCACCCTACCACTACTTATTTTCTGGGTCATAGGGTC
The DNA here is from genome assembly GCF_016835505.1 of Polypterus senegalus. Classification (NCBI taxonomy): domain Eukaryota; kingdom Metazoa; phylum Chordata; class Cladistia; order Polypteriformes; family Polypteridae; genus Polypterus; species Polypterus senegalus. Next base: position 123,682,327 of record NC_053156.1, read on the forward strand.
ACCTCTAGAGTAAGAAAACAAGTCCACCTTGAACCTGCCTGCCTCTTGCCTGCTCTTCTAATTCTCCCACTATTCTCACCATGTCATAGTCTTACTGACTAACCCATACTCCTCCTGATCTCAAAGTGCTGAGCTCACTTGGTGTGAAAGCACTGCTGTTTATCTCACACCCCTTTCATTTAACCCCCACCCCATGAAGTGCCCTGTGCCCACCCCAACCTTATTTCCCTTTCCCTACAGCTGTTCCTGCAGCAGCAAGACACATTAAAATATTTTTTATCAAATGAGGTTTTCAGCTTTCTTAATGTTTAAATTTATATTGCTGTGTCAAGTCGGAGTACAAACTCATAACTTCAAAGCCAAAATCAAAACTCCTAAAAGCAATCAAACCCGCAAAGCAAAAAAGCAGAAGAACACAGTTGAGAAATAACCAATGCCACTGTGAAACTGTTATAACAGAAAGAACCTTCCCAACAGTCCCCAACTGTTGCAGCAAGGCTCAACAAAATAAATGGGTCTGTATTTTAATTAGGGATCTTGCCTTTCTGCCATCCAACATTTGAAGGTATAATTAACCAAAGACAAGAATAACATAACTAAACTAACATAAGAAGCTTACAAAAACAAAACAAAATATCTTAGGGAAAACCTAATACTAAAAGAAGCACCCAAAACATAATACGTCATGACTTCTTTAAATTGTACTTCTTTTTAATCTGTACACACATCTCCTTTAAGTGAGTGTAATGCATATAATTCTCCACCAAGGTCAGGCTCACATTTTTTTTTACATGTCTAATGATCCCTGTCACATATCTATGCAGTACTTGCTTGCTGTTCCTTTAATCCTGTAGATCCAGTCTACTAAAATGACTTCCATCACAAGTCTATTTGCCATTCCCTGATTCTATAGGGTGGTCCAGATCTAATTATGCAATTTCCATTACGCTATAACTTATTAAGTTTATTACATAGAAAATCACCCGAAAAATCCCGGACCATTGAGGATTATGTGAACTGACGACATGAAAAATCGTCTTTGTGCTGAACTGAAATTGTCCCCGCATAAATCAAAGTCATCCAGACGATCTGGATCTGTATAATTAGATCTGGACCACCCTATATTCTTCCCTTTTTAACAAATACTGGGTCAGTCTCTTCCAATCTGGGCACAATGTACCCATTGGACTATTGAACAATGCTAAGAACACCCGCTTTCTGCAAACAATCAGCCACTCCAAAGCATCTCCAGGAGCTCATCTTGGAGGACATCTTCCAGTACAAGCAACCCTACCACCAGATAAATTTCCTGTTCTCTCAATCCCTATCCTGGGACAATTCTGAGATTCTTAAAGTGGATACCGTAAGTTTTATGAAAGGACTGTTTTTTTTTCTTTCCTTATAATCTGTTATGCATTTGTATAATTGAGTCAAGGAATCCTCACAAATCCTCAAAAAAGGCCTTCTAGGGTACAGTGCCATCAGACAGCCCCACTATTATCCAGTTTGTTCTCTGTACACAGTCACCACCATCATCTCTGTTTTACGTCTTGTCTTTTCAAAGTTTTATCGAAGAATTTTGGATGCACAGAATTTCTTTTTTCAGATGTTTGCAGTTTAATACATTTTAAAGATGTCATTAAGTCATGTTTGGAACTTTTATGCACTGCCATTTTATATCAAAATTTGGTAGTGGACATTTTGCATAATATTACATGCTGTTTACAGTCGCTTTGGCCATGTCCAGTCACATGACATGGGGGGGTCACATTAAATTATATCATTAGGTTGCGACACACTGGTTTCAAATTTATGGATTCCAGTGAGTTTTGTTGTTGTCTTTATAGTTACAGGGAGTTAGGACATCACCAACATTGACCAACATTCTGATTTGTGCATTGGGCCTCTGACATTTTTGATTTTTATTTTTTTGCCATTGATTTTCTACTTGTTTCGTCCCGGTTACCCTGTCATCACATGTCTTCGTGCTTGCCAAATTCAGTGCTGGCAATACAAAGATAGCTTTTGACTACTTCAAGTTTGTGTCATTAATGTTTGGGACTAGGGCTCTGTTTTGGAATTAGTGAGTAGCTCTTTCCTGCTACTCACGTTTGAGTTTCTTTACAAAAGCAGAATCTTTCTTTACTGCAGGTTTCTTTAAAAGAAACCATCTACTCAGTAAAGTGAGTGGCACAGATTTATTTATAGGTGAATGACAAAAATAAAATCACAGAGGAGTGTGGGTCGTTTTAGATGAGTGCTCTATCTGAAAAGAGAACAAAACTATTCAAGATCACAAGACACACAAATGGTAAAAACCTGCAATTATTTTAATTTAAGTTGCTCAAGAAAATATTTCCGTCATGAGGAAGTGTTCCTTTTGAATGATACGTCAGCCATGGAGTCACACAATGTGAGAGTGAGGCACAAGCCTGGGAAAAGCATAATGTCATAGCAAGAACAGGACATACTGTAACAGAGAACCATCAGTGAGGTCATTCCATTCCATTTTTCAACCCGCTGAATCCAAACACAGGGTCACGGGGGTCTGCTGGAGCCAATCCCAGCCAACACAGGGCACAAGGCAGGAAGCAATCCTGGGCAGGGTGCCAACCCACCGCAGGGCACCAGTAAGGTCATTCAACAGCATAATTTCTGTATCACATTTTCATACACTGGATGTAGTTTAAAGTGCTTTACCTGACGTCAAAGGAATTGTTACTAAAAAGAAAACCTAAAATTAGATAAGAATAATCGTGCAAAATGAACATATAAAAAATAAATCCATAAGCATTTATATAAAATAGATATATAATTAGTAGAAAAGTAGAGTCCTAATATATACTAGGGAAAGGTAATGAGTACTCAAGTACAAGAAAGTGCACTTACATACCCAAATGTGTACCTGACTACTAGACAATGAAAGAAGAGACATGTTAGAATATTTGTACATTAAAATTCGAATCCTTTTAATACGCACCAAATGAGCAGGCAGCTGAATACACTCGCCAACAATACATAAATATAATAATGACAGAAATGAATAGGTATATGAGAAATACTCAGAAAAAAATGCTAATGATAAACAAAATTCAGATCTTGATAACAGGCAGGTATTGCCAGAAATGTCCAGATGTTAATTTCTGCTGTAAACACGTAGCCGTAATATAAAGCAACTTTAGATCTCCTCACTTATCAGACTAGACTTGTTGAATTTGTATGTGCTCATCCACACTAAATGCTGTTAAAAAAAGGGAAACAGTACAGGTGCATGAGGTGTTACAGTAAAACAAAAAGACTACTAACAGTGTTTTTCCCATCAGTGTTGAACTTTGCTGCCCATATAATTTGAATAAGATTTTGAATAACATACCTAAACTAAATTTATGGTTTGCATGTTTTTCCTTTACCATTTCAGAGATGGCATTTCCATGAGGCTCATTGTGAGCACTGTAAATTCTTCTGAACAATCTATTATTGTCCTTGCTCTTTTTGAAATTTTAATTTATGAGGGGTCAGAGCTACCAGTAAGGCCAGAGTTTTTCTTTTAGGAGTTGACTAGTCCTTCCTTTAATTTGGATTTCAGGAATGAGCTGTGTCCCTGCCACAGGTCCCTACTTTTGTATGTTATTTTGCCCTAGCTCCACCCTTCTGTGGTTGTTGCTAAGCAACTCTTGCTGTGTAGAGTCATGTGACAGAAGAACAGAAGAAAATGATGCCCCCTGCCTTCAGCCCAGCACGATAACACCTTGGGCATCTAGTAGTTCATGACTGACTGTCCATGGTAGAGCAACAAGACACAGACCCACAATAATAAAAGTTCAAAATAAGTGCTTCTTTATTTAGAGTGACAAATGTACAAAAGCAAAATCATTATCATGTCATCAAACAAAAACTCACAGCCACAATGACTTAAATATATATATAATAAATACTTACAAAATTAGACGCTCCTTTCTTCTTTTCCTCCTCCAAATGAAAATCAAGATAAAGAAGAAAGCTTATCTTTATATACACTAAATAACATTGTGTGAACAGCTCTTGACCCCACTATCTGGCTCTAGACAGGGGTGGACAACGTTAGACCTGGAGGATCGCAGTGGCTACAGTTTTTCATTCCAACCCAACTGCTTAATTAGAAACCAATCCATGTCAACCTCAGACCTCAATTAATTTATGACTTCTTAGTCTGCAATGTTAGGGTCTTATATCATAGGTTTTTTTTCCTTCCCAAGGATATCATCCAAATGATTTGAAACCTAAAACAGATCATTTTCAGTCTGTCACATTTTTATCTTCAGTGTTTTATTAAAACAAATAGTTCATGATGAATCTGCAGAGATGTAAATGGAAACAAGTTAAATGGAGAACTGCTGGCTCCTTAGTCATGGGCATCTTATTCCTGTTAAACAGCCATTAAAAACACCGAATGCAGCTGTTTAAGACTGAAATATGCAATTAAGGGTGGGGAAACTTAACAAGCGAGACATGTCACTTAAATGCCACTTAAACAAAAAGTGCTTCTTTAGCAATAATTGACTCCTCGTTAAAAAAAGTGTGTTTGAACAAAAACCTGCGGCCACTGCAGCCTCCCAGGACTGATGCTGCCAACCCCGCTCCAGGATTTTGCTCCCTATACTCTTGTACATTTCTCCTTCTCTAGCTTCATACCAACAGAAAGGCTAACTTTAGCGTTTCGCTTTGGCCAGTGAATTGTTGTGGCCAGTCCTGTTTATTGCCGCTCCTCGTCCCTTCAATGAAGGCCTACTGTGAAGCATTGTGGGAATTACATCATTCCTGTTTACATTCAATGTGGAGTTTTCAGGAAATAACTGTGAATTATATCTTAGCAAAAAATGCACACATTTCGCACTTTTTGACCAATCACATGGATATCGGACATATGGATTATGCAAAACAATTTATGTACAATTTCTTTTTACTTTTTCCTTGGTTGTTTTTCTATTTATGATAATATTTCTTTTATCCTTTCTCCAAGAAAACATAAGATTATTTTTTTTTCTTGCGCACCACTTGGCTACTAAATGGGGTAAGTAACATTTTAAAAATATTATTTTAGGATAGAGTATTCTTTTCGAGACATTAGGACCACTGAGAGGAAAATCTTATATATTGATTTACATGAAATTTTTAAAGAAACTAATATTCAAATTCTTGTTAATCGTCTAGGTTACTAAATGTCATGTGCTAAAAAAGTATACGCCAAGAGCATGTTCATTCTTTTACATTTTCTCACATTACTTCCACCACTGCACAACAGAAGTACTTTGCAGCACATTGGTAAAAAGTAGCAGTATTCTATGATACTCATTTAAATCACTACAGAGGAGAGCAGTGCATTTGTGAGTGACGTTTAGGAGTGAAAAAGCCTGAAAATACACCATTGTACATGTAAGTGTGTTTTCTTTTCTTTTGTTATTAGCCCGCACCTAACCGTTCCCTAGCCCTGGTCCTTTCCCGTTTCCTGCTTCCCACAGATGTGGTTGAGCACATGGACACACCAAGCACTGTAGGCAAATGTACCCAATACTGTCTCTTTTATGTTACAACCAGAGTTTTTCCTGACTTGTATTTATCTTCTGTTGTTGTTTTTTAATTATTTTTTATATGCTTGTTATTTCTGTTAGTGTTCATCAGGAAGCAGGGCCACCCTGATGTCACCACTCCTCAATCCTCCCTTCTACTATTTAAGCCCAGCGACATAGGAGCTCAGCTGGATATCCATCCATCCATCCATCATCCAATCCGCTATATCCTAACTACAGTTTGGAAGAGTTAAGTATTGCTTTTTGCCTTAGATTTTGCTGTTTTTTCATTATTTGCTGATCAAGTAATTGACAACAATAGAGATTAAAACTGTAAAAGAGAAAGTCAAACACAAAGTCGCAGTCTGGGAGACCTCGGCCAACTGGCCATCTAACTGTTTTCTATCGTAGAGTCAGTGCTGGCCATCCAATCTGATGAGTGAATCTTTCCATCCGATGGTGCCAAAGATCCTTTATCCATGATGACTTTTCCATATGCAGGAGAGCAGCCTGGTAGTAGTGCACTGGAACCAAGTGCCACATCCTGATTCCAAGGAGCGAAACAGAAAAGAGGTGGCTTAGTAATGGTTTATAAATGTCGTATTACTTATATTTCTGTACAAATGGCTAACAAACAGAAATGCAGTATCCACAGCTGATTAGTGGCACTAGTCAGGGCATGCTAGACTACAGTCTCAGTGGTTACTTTTCTGTCTACTAAAATAATAATACTAAATAGTTAAAGAAGAACTGCTGTTCACCCTGTCAACAACAAACAAATCATTTGGTTAGCGAGTTCAACCATAAGGAGAAGACAAACTGCTGCAGACCGAACATTAGCTATTTTGCTTTTGAAACTTTTGGCAAAGGCTTTTTAATCACTGACTGATAAAGGCAAAAATAAAAGTTGTTTTGAGAAAGTATACTGGCCAAGCCATCTTTGAAGAATAAATGTCAATCTATAATAAAATATCACGAGTAATCAAGAAAATGTTTTTGTTGTAAAAAAAATATGGCTTTGAGCAGTAATGCTAATGTGATGCTAACATTGCCTTGTGTCATTTTCAAAACTGCCCCACCCCAGTTTCTCCACATTTTTAACACAAAAGGACATTCTGTCTTTGTTAGCAAGATGCATTGAGTTCTCATTGTCTGACACCAAGTACAGTGGAACCTCGGTTCACAAACGTCTCGGTACACATACAAATCGGTTTACAATCAAAAAGTTCACCAAACTTTTGCCTCGGTTCACGACCACACACTCGGTATACGATCAAGCCAGTTTCCCTTTCGGTTTGTAAATGTTCAGTCTCTCCCTGTGCATCGAGCGAGCGAGAGAGAGCGCGACACACACACACACACAGGCGCAAGAGACACACACGCACAGGCACGCGAGAGAGAGGCGCACACATTCACACGCGCGTGAGAGAGAGGCGCACACACACACACACACACACAGGCGCGCAAAAGAGAGGCGCACACATTCACACACACACACACACACACACACAGGAGCGCGCTAGAGAGAGACACACACAGGTGCTCCAGGCTCGCGAGAGAGGGAGGGCTGGACGCATAAGGTAGAAAAGGCTTATTTTTGTTTTCAGTTCTGTTTACAGCGATCGGTTCATAGTGTGCATTGTTGCAATGTTACTTTTCTTGGTGACTTATTAAATTACGGATTTTTCAAATGTTCATTTTTTTTCCCTGTACTTAAAACTCATTTAAAAAAAAAGTGTTTTTAGCGAGCGGTTCCTAGCACTATAAGCGCGAACTCTTGCAGTGTTAGTTTTCTCTGTTGTTCAAGGTTTTCTCAGTGTTATTCAATGTTTTTACATTTAGTTTACTATTACGCTGTGCATTCTATGTTACAATTAATTATATTTGTGCTTAAAAACTACAAAAATATATATTTACATACAGTTTGTACGGTCTGCAACAGATTAATTGTATTTACATACAATCCTATGGTGGAAATTGCTTCGGTTCGCGACCAAATCGGTTCACGACCAATTCGTTTTGGAACGAATTATGGTCGTGAACCGAGGTTCCACTGTATAGCAAAGGTGTACTAACAAACTAAAAACATATAGGGTCTGATGAGCTTCACTTCATTCTGAAAGGCTTTCTGTTTTGAGTACTGTGGAAGGGTAATGACTCTGATTAGTGCTCTAGTAAACCACATGCTGTCAGGACACAGAAAAGCAAAAAGAAACATTTTGAACCAGGAACATGCCTGGATGAATTATTTTAGTTTCCTGTGAAGTATTCCAATATTCCTTACACTACTAGTTACATGGCAGGTCTGGAAAAATACCCTTCTGCTCAAAGTAAAGAATAAAAGCTACAGTTCTAAGAGCCTGTCAAAGGTAAAATACAGTAGCTTTAGACAGTTCTGTAAGGCAGATCATACAGAAGTCAGGGTAGCCTTTTCGGGCTACATTTTTCTGAATTACACTTGCAAATCTCTAAAAGCGGTCCAGCTTTCCAAATGTTTACAAAACTCCTCAATGCATAACACATACAGTAGAGATAAGAGGGAGAATGTCCAACTGTTTTTATTCTTAGCGTTTTGTTGTATACATAAAAAATACAAAAGGTGCAGTGTCTGTTCTAGTGCAGGACCATGTTTTATAAGGCCAAGGTCACACGCAGTTATGACATTTACCTTTCTTAGGACACATTCTACTCCCTGCAAACACACAGAATAATGATAAATGAATTTAGCAGCAACTAAAAAAATGAAAGTAAAAGATAAACTTTGTATCATTCAAGAATAACAAATAGGAGGTAATGTGGGATGAGAACATATTATATTGTTGAGGAAATCAGAATGCTTCTTTGCCTGTAGCACAGGGTTTAACAGCTTCCACAAAGATAAGTGATTCTTGAATACTTTACCAGAAGATGCTAAATAGAGCGTGTCCTAATTAGGTTCTTATGCTCTAGGATTCCAGTGTTTGCAGAATAAAAGTGTTTTGCATAGTGTGAGAGAGGCATCAGGTACAGAAAAGTAAATGAGTAACCTTGCTAGCTCCTCAATCAAATCTGTCTGAGTAAAAAAAAACAATAATAGTTCACATTTATACGCACATTTATATGTTTGACAACAGAGGTATTAGCCAAATACTGAGCAAACGTTTTAAACCTAGTAGTTTAAAAACCACAGAATCAGAGATACGTGGATAACAGCCTATAAAAATGCAAAACAGTGAAGGCCTCATATTCATTTTAGCTTATTGTGCATTTATTGAAGATGAATGAAAACAATTACTTCACAGTGAATCCTGGCCACATTTTACATTCATGGAGGAAGAACAAAATTAGTTCAAAGTAGAGTAAGTTAATTTGGGTGGGTGCGTACATTGGTTAGCACTGCTTCTTCACAGCTCCATTATACTGTGTTTAGTTCTTTCCTTAGTCACTGTCTGTTGGAGTTGGCTCATTTTTTTGAGTATCTGTGGGCTTTGCTTCAAGTGGCTTTGCACCCACAAGTCATACACATGCTTGTTAGATCAATTGGCAGTTCTAAATTGGCCCTGCGCGTGATGATTAATTGCTGAGCTCATGAAACTCAAAAATAGGCTTTATCTTGAAAATAAGACCTCAGAGCTTAAAGAAGGCCTGTAAACATAAAGTAGACTTGTGACAAACACATACAGAAAAAACTGAAAAAGTGAGTGGGGACCTTAAAAGCTCCTTTCCCCAAATAACAAAACCATGCTCCTAAATATATTAATTAGTTTATCGACAAAATGTTTTAAAAAAAGAATGAAGATGTTAAAAAGATTTCCCTACAAGATGCAAGGCAAAAGATTAACAAAACCCAGTCCACAATCCAGAAATCCAAATTAAAAAATCAAGCGTAGAGGTTCTTCAACCAAATAATCAGAAAACTTACAAAATTTAAAAATTGAAATCCAAAATCAAAAGATTGAGTGTCAAATAACACAAGTGGTGAAACTGAACCCTTAAAAGAGGACTGTGGCTTACCTGGCAAATAAAAAAGGCTGGGATGATCGCTCAGCTGCAACATAAGGGGGGTCCTGTCCCATTAGGTTTAGCATACAGCTTACAAGGAACATAATGCAAAAAACAAATAAACACATTGTATATTGTTATATAGTAATGCTAAATAATTAATAAACGACACAGCATACACTAAGAAATAATAACATACAAACAGAAAGAAAACAAAACATATTCAATAGCATAAACTACAAAATGATACTCAAAAGACAAATACATGCATAAAAAGAAAAGAACCGGAGCCAGAGTTGAAATTCCGGTCAGACCACAACAAGCTATGAATGATCTCAGCTAAACCATGACAGTGTGAATTTGGGTGAGAATGTGCCCTGCATTGGCCTGATGCTCTCTTATGCCTTTCAGCTGATATTGTTGCATAACCTTGTCATTGCATTCGGTCAGTTTAGAAACTGGATGGATGGGTATCTGTCATAGCAGAATTGCTCAAGAAGGTTTAATGCTTTAATGCTTTAATACTGTGTTAACAGCCAAGGGCATTATAAACTATACTTTAAGATACAAATAAAATATACTCTATGCCTGTCTTCTAGCAGCACTTCACATACTGTAGGGATGAACTACTACAATTGAAAGGTGTGTCATGTCCATGTCCTTGTGTTGCTAGAAACATCCATCCATCCATCCATCCATCCATCCATCCATCCATCCTCTTCCGTTAATCCAAGGTCGGGTCGCGGGGGCAGCAGCTTGAGCAGAAAGGCCCAGACTTCCCTCTCCCTGGCCACCTCTTCTGGCTCTTCCGGGAGAATCCCAAGGCGTTCCCAGGCCAGCTGGTAGACACAGTCCCTCCAGCGTGTCCTGGGTCTTCCCCGGGGCCTCCTCCTGGTTGGACGTGCCCGGAACACCTCACCAGGGAGGCATCCAGGAGGCATCCTGATTAGATGCCCGAGCCACCTCATCAGACTCCTCTCGATGCGGAGGAGCAGCGGCTCTACTCTGAGACCCTCCAGGATGACTGAGCTTCTCACCCTATCTTTAAGAGAAAGCCCAGACACCCTGCGGATGAAACTCATTTCAGCCGCTTGTATTCGCAATCTCGTTATTTCGGTCACTACCCATAGCTCATGACCATAGGTGATGGTAGGAACGTAGATCAACTGGTAAACTGAGTGCTTTGCCTTACGGCTCAGCTCCTTTTTCACCACAACAGACCGATGCAGAGCCCGTATCACTGTGGACGCCGCACCAATCCGCCTGTCAATCTCATGCTCCATTATTCCCTCACTCGTGAACAAGACTCCGAGATACTTGAACTCCTCCACTTGGGGCAGGATCTCACCTCCAACCCTAAGAGGGCACTCCACCCTTTTCCGGCTGAGGACCATGGTCTCGGATTTGGAGGTGCTGATTCCCATCCCAGCCGCTTCACACTCAGCTGCAAACCGATTCAGAGAGAGCTGAAGATCACGGCCCGATGAAGCAAACAGGACAACATCATCTGCAAAAAGCTAGAAACATTACTCAGCAAAATTCTATTTTGAGTGAAACAGCAACTTCAATGAAATTATAATGAGTTATAATTGAAACTGTTGAAATCACTATATCCAATGTCAAATCATAAATTGTTTATTGGGGATTACTTGTAAAACCCGAATATAGAAGTGGAAGAGTACTTGTTATGGCTTAATGGAGATAACTGATGAAATATTTGGATAATTCTTTAGATTAGAAGTGTTCTTTCAAAATGATATAAAAAAACCCCTGGGTTTGGTCCTGTGGAAGTACAATTTAAAGTGTTTTTGTTACATATGCATCATGTTCACTTTTTTTAAAAAAGAACTTCAGTAAAAACAATATTTGGAATGAACTTTTCTTCTGGGCAGCACGGTGGTGCAGCTGCCTCCCAGTAAAGAGACCTAGGTTCGCTTCCCGGGTTGTCCCTGCGTGGAGTTTGCAGTTTCTCCCCGTGTCTGCGTGGGTTTCCTCCAGGTGCTCTGGTTTCCTCCCACAGTCTAAAGACATGCAGGTTAGGTGCATTGGCAATCCTAAATTGTCCCTAGTGTGTGCTTGGTGTGTGTGTGTGTGTGTGCCCTGCCCGGGTTTGTTTCCTGCCTTGCACCCTGTGCTGGCTGGGATTGGCTCCAGCAGACACCATGACCCTGTGGTAGGATATAGCGGGTTGGTGGATGACTGACTGACTGAGTGATTAATCTTCAAAATCGCATTAAATTTTGATTCCTTGTTTGGTCTTACACCGTGATAATGCAACGTATAAATGCCCATGAGTGAATATCATTTGTCTCTTATAAATAAACCGACTTTTTCAAATGTTTGTTCTTGTGATTTGTTAATTGTCATTACAAAAGCAATTCTCATGGGAAACTGTAAACGTTTTAATGCGAATGGCATATCAAGATGTCCTTTTTGCCCGAATACCATTTCGAGTTCATTCCATAAAAATAAGACTTTCTGATAAAACAATCTATACAAAAGTGGGAATATCCAGAGCTGATGTAGCCAGTGGCATTGTTCTTAAGAAACTGCGGACTTCTGGCCATTGTGGATTGCAGGTCATTGTAAGAAATAAATCTGGCAGACCAATAGTTCTGGATATTGCCATTGCATGATGATACAACTGTTGCAATGCTCTTGGACTACCCTGATATGATGATGGTAATATTACTGCTGTACCTGTTTTGAATTTGTCTGAACTATTGATATTTGAATTTTGAACATGATCAATGAGACCTTGCATATGGTGCAATAGACGTTGAGATGATAGAAATGGGTTGCATACATGGGAACGTATCACTAATTTTGAGCCAAATTATTGTGTGGGTGTTATTCATTTTTCTGAATGCATTTGTTTCATATTGTATGACCATCCTGTTTCACCATCTGGGAAAAGCAAAGGAAGGAGTAAAGGGTTGGCATGTGGCGATGTATTTCACATAAATGACAAAACATTCTTTGCCTTTAGATATACACAAATATCTACTCTGTCTGTGATAACTCCATCTTTCAAAATTATTATCGCTGACGATTCGTCACATGTGGGTTTATTATAAATGCGACTGTGATCTTTTGGATTCATATAGAAAGCCAAGAAAATTTCTATATCAGTGAATTTTGTCTAAAATGTTATACTTTTGGACTTATGGATTTGTATCCATTATTGGCTGTATAATTTCTATTACGTTGGATCGTAAAACTCTTTCGATTCTATGTTGCATCGCTTCCTCGTGATCATAAAGATGCACCTGACCAAATTGTGTTTTTTTGTTAAAATTAAACTTGTAATAGCGTATGGTCCATTATTGTGTAAATCAACATTTTGTGCATTGAATGTTGGTAACATGAAACGATTATTGTAGACGTGTAGTTTTGCCTGTAGTGTTTGTGGATTTCACTTTCACCAAACAACAAATCTTTTAATTCTTACGGAAACGCCTCTTCATTAGGAAACAGCAGTACTTTTCCCTGATGGCAACACGAATTGGACGATCTACAACTCTCCGACTTTAAAGCCGTACAATATCTACATAGTTCCGAAATATCACCTATCTCCATATTTTTGATCTGTTTTTGCTGTTCCGTTATTTCACCGAGTAGTAATTTCCGTTTGTGCGAATTTGGTCCTTTTTTTGACACGTTCGAATTTTAGTAGTCATATTTTTGAATTTGCTCTGCGTGTGTATGGCGCCAACATGTTTTTTTAAGTCTTTCGAATTCCACTGCTGTCATAATCTGTAACCTGCTCTGTATGTGTATGGCAGCAATGTTTGTGAACATCTTTATGAATTTCTTTGTCTTTTATTGTTGACCCTGTTTGGATCTACAAGGTTTTCAGTTCCACTTGTTCCAGGCTGATTATTACTTTCCATCTCTCGGGAACATGCTTCTAATGGATGTCAGTATGACGTGACTTGACCGTGTCACGGGAAGTGAAAGTGTCTCTGCATCTCTGAAGTGTCTCTCTGTCTCTCTTCAAGATCACATCTCGTTGCAGGATTTTCTTTTATAATAGAGACATAAGAAACGTGAATTTATAGATCTGAATCATGACAGAAACAAGTGGCACAGTACTTTAAACAAGCAATTTTCATTTTTAAAACACATCCATTTACCCAATTTGACCATTTTCTGTCTCACTTTGGGTTGCAAGAATACAAGCAGCATTGAGAGCATCACTTACTGCTCACAATGCTCAGTAGGACTCATCCATATGGCAGGATTTGTGCATTTAGAAAACAGGGAGATTTACAAATGTTGCCTCTCCTGTAACCTCATCCCATTATTATTTTTATCTTGCATGCAGGTCTACATTTTACTGTTTTTTAACCCTTTCAATGATATTAATGTTTTTCTACAGGTTGCTAGTCAGAAGTTATGGAGGAATATTTTGAACAAAATTAAATATATATGTAAAAAAAATAAAACTACTGTAAAATGCGACAATAAAAAAATAACAACATGAAATGTGAGTATAAATAATTAAATGTCATAAAATATAAAATTTTGTTGCTTATTTCTTTATGCATTTATTTAATTTTGTCTTCATTTATTTATTTTACTGGCACAGCATTCAACAGGAAATAAGCTCTGAAATGAAAACTGTCACTTTCACTTGTTAACATTGAGAGGGGCGGGCTCTAGTAAGTACCTTGTTTTGGTTGGTGAATCGCCTGTATTTCATGTTGCATGTGGTGTCACTGAAATAAATAAGTGGATAAATAATTATAATTAATTTTAAAGAAATAATCAAAATATATTTGATAACACATTTATTTATACTCATGTTCATATTTCCGTTATTTATTCTTACATTTCATGGTAATTTTATTTATTGCTCATTCAGTTATTTAATTTGCTCTAAAATATTCCTCCATAGGATGTGCACACAAGTGAGTTCTTCTTTCAAGGTGGCACAGTGTACTCTCCAGTAAACTCTCTTAATAATCTCCACATACTGCTTGGATTCAGACAGAAGGTCTGAATGGACATCAATAGATTCAGTTAACTCAACTGCCTGTTCTCAGATTGCTAAAGCTTACCTGAACCTGAACACTGAGAGTGCACACAAACTACTTACAAAAGAGTCTTCAGCCAGGAATTGAGCAGAGAATCCAAATGCTGTGAGGTGGCAATTCTCCATTGTACCTTTTTCCTTATCATTTGTGAAGGGCATATGAATGAAAGAAAGTGATCCACCAGTTTATGAACATGGTCAAAGGCAATAGTCATTTGAAAAGCAGAAACCTCCCTCTTGATGGGATGTCAGGCTATTGTAATGCACAGACAAACACATAGTCACATACATTTTTGCTGGGTGAAAGTACAGTATAGCCAATGTGTAATATGTGCATTCTTTGTGTGCACTCTTGTTCTAATGTTAAAGTAACTTTTTTAATGCTCTGTGCTCTCCTTGTATTTCACTTGAATTGTTGACACTATGGGAAAGTCCATTCCATTCCAACCATTTACCACCTGGAGTGTGTGTGTGTGTGGGGGGGGGAGTTGAAGACTGGCTGGATGAAGTACTCTGCATAGTTATAAGAGAAGAAATGCACTCTGTACATGACAATAAACCATAACCTTCTGCACATCTATACGACAGGCGTAAAACAAAATTTCAAAAGTCTTCAGGTTTAAAAAGTTATTAAAACTTTTAAAATTCACCTCCTCACTCAAGAAAGGTATGATTCAGCCTTGCTCAACAGCTCATGTAGCCGAACAGCTATTAACATTTCAGACAGGTTTACCACCTAACACTTGTCTTGCTGTCTTAGATTTGTTGATGGTCAGCCTATACCTTATTAAAATAGTTTTGGTATAATCACATTTGTCCTATACCTTATTAAAATAGTTTTGGTATAATCGCATTTGTCCTATACCTTATTAAAATAGTTTTGGTATAATCACATTTGTCCAAACCTCAGTCACAGCATTATTATAAAGAAGCTTCTAATTTCTGTGATTCTTCTCATTGGGTTAAATTGGAATGCAAGGAGTCAAATGTTAAAAGGCTTCAACAATAAAACACAATAAATCGTATTTTCAAAAAAGAGAAATGTGTGTCTGAAGACATTTTGATGAAAATGTGTGTCTTTGCAAATAGTTGCCTTCTGTTCATAACATATGAATAATTAAAGACAGCCTTCTGGCAAACAGTACACAGCCACTGGCACTCACATCAGTATGGGGAGAGTTACTCCCATCATGTCGAGCAGTCAATCATAAGAATAAATACCATAACATGACAAAGATATGTTCCAATACATATTATATATACTGAAAACTGTATATTTATCTATATATCTAGAATAAGTCAATAATTATCGGCACTTTTGTTGTAATCATTTTGTTTGGGTTGGCTGTACAGCTTTCCCCACACACAGGTGGAAGCATGGTGTGTCTGTGGTCACAGTGGTCAAGTTTTGACCTTGATCGGCCAGTTTCTCTTGTTGTTTTCTATGAGTAAACAAGTCTCCTGCAATCTCTGTTACGCTAAAGAAAAGCAGCAAGCAGTGGTTCACTTTTTATGGGTTAAAGGTGTGCCAAGAGCCAAAATCCATAGATGGCTTTCTTCACAGTATATAGTGTTTTACAACAGCGGAGTGTTTACAAAAGGACTGAGAAGTTCAAAAATGGTCAGGCAAGTGTTAAGCACAAAGAAGGAGCAGGATGCCTGTACGCAGCCACTACTGATGATAACATCGAGCAAGTCCGTACCACGATTTTGACAAACTGATGAGGATTTTGGATCCTGGTGCACCATCAGCCAATAAAAAATGGAGAGTAGAGCTGCCATATTTACTCCTAGAAAACAACAGGAGACACTGACTTTAGCACTGGAACCACAGACACACCATGTCTCCACATGTGCAAGTGGAAAGCTGTAGAGGCAATCCAAACAGAACTATCACACAACTGCAGATATTTTTTGACTTAGTGTCACATTCTATATATACACTTGATGAATCCACTGAAATATTTTTAATTTTCCAACAGTGCAAATCTACTGCAAAAGTTTATACAGGTCCAACTTCAAATGGTTCATGAAGTCTAATACTTTATTACTGTTCCTTAAAGCATGTTCTGAATATGCATGACATTCAAAAAGGTTTACATTTTTGAAAGGTTAGTGCCTATTTTATATGTAAAAAATAATGTGTTGGGAGTGAAATATAGTTCGAGGCCACCAAGACTGAACCCTAATGCACACCACAACTCCCTGGGACTACAGAAGAGCAGATCCTGTCAAAAGAGACTGAAAATTGTCGGAAAGGGCTAAAGCAAAACGTAAAATATCAATAAACAATTTATAACATTGTTCTTTTATTCATGGATTCATTAAAATATAGGAAAGGATATAATGTTAGGATTTAGTATTTTTTAAATAAAATATGCAAAAAACTAAATGAGCTGAATCAGAAATTTCAGAACATATATAGGTGTTACTATATGTTCCTATTATTTTTACAAACCTTTGGGCTTTGCTGCAGCATTATTATAAATCTATGGAAAAACATATATTTCGGTAAAATATTCTTGTACATTGAAACAATTAATTGATACTGGCTGTTAATAATAATGTTGGCAACGGGGTTTGTTTCCCAGGTGCTCCCTGCATGACGTTTGTGTGTTCTCTCAATGTCTGCATGGATTCCCTGCCACAGTCCAAAGAGGTTAGTTAGGTGGATTGACATTACTGAACTGGTCTTTGTGTCTGTGTGTGTGTGTGTGTGTTCATCCTTTAACAGACTGGCCCCTTTTCCGTGTGTGTTTTTCCTACAATGCTTGTTGGAATAGACCCCAGCTTCCCTGTGAACCTGCCCTGGATAAGCAGATTAGAAAAATGGATGCATGAACCCTATAATTCCTTAAATACATTTACATGTACAAATAGTTTTTATTCAATAAATGCATTACAGTTTATTTTTTGCTGTGGAACTATAGGGTCAATTAAATATATTTATGTAAGAATTTATCACATTGGACAAATCAGTGGTGGGTAGTTTGTATGTAATGACATTATGGTGCCAGTTATGTTCATTTGCAAAATCTTTTGTGCCCTTCCCTCATCTAAAGTGCTTAGAAAAAAACATTAAGTTACTGATTATCAGTAGCTTTAGGCGTTCTGCTGTGAAGGTTGTTATAATACAGTCACAATGTAGAAGTCTTCGAATCTTTTTAGTATTGCCTGTAATATTTCTTTACTAATTATTTCTTTAAAAACCAAAAGAAAGAGTGCTTCATGCAACAAAACGTAAACCCCCTCCTAACAGTCATCTGCAGGTTCACTTACAAAATAATTGCAAGGGAAACCATTAGATTCCAGAAGCATGGGGCATCTAACTACCGCAATCAGGACACACAAAGGGCCTCTTGTCATTCATCCACAGTAGATCAAGTCCTTGATAGAGTTTTCCCAGACAACGGCGGGGGGAAAAAGGAGGGGGTCAACATTAATGGCAGGAAAAAGGCCATTAGGTGCATTCTGCTTGAGCTCTGTGCATCAGTTTCATTATGCTAGTGGCACCAGTTTCATTGCAGTGCAGGTAAAAAAACAATAAATTATTTTTTTATAAATCTCCTCAATAATTATGATAGAACCTGGCTGCACAATTTTGCTTTAATTTGTTTGCCTATTGTCTGGTCTGACAGTACATCAGTTTTTTCCAGTGTACATTTAGGACCTTTTACACACATTCATTTCCACTCAAATGTGTTAAAAACAATAACAGGAAATACATCGACATTACTCTTAATGTTGGAATAGTACATGTATTTATATAACATACTTGTGTCTAAATTTCATGATTACCGAATTATAAGTTTAATAATAGTAAGAAGAAGAGTTCATGTCCATTATTTACGGTATTCATATGACTGTCCAAAACAACATAAGAGGAAAATCTGAGTTTGAGGTGGACTTTAGTTATGAATATGTTTCATTATGTGTAATTTCAATGTATTATAACATTTTACTCTGTCTATTTAAATTTTCCTTTTCACCTGATCTTGTTTCTCAATGTAGAATGATAAACTGTACTAGCATGTGTCAGTTAATATTTATAAGAGAAGCCAGGCTGTGATGACCAGGTTGCCCGTAGCTGGCATCATCACCTCTTTGAACCTGGATATTGATAGTCATGTACTGAAATTGACTAATGCAACAAACAAAATTAGGTGCATTATGTAATTTCTTGCAAATAAAAAATAACAAAAACCAGATCTACATATGCAAACAGGTGCAGTGCAAACATCTTCTTTCAATAAATCAATAAATATTCCATAAAATACAGAGCTATAGTGAAAAGAAGTTAAAAGAAATAAATATTCCATTAAAGTCAAGGCTAAAATCAAATTGGAATCATCCTTAAACTCTTTGTCCAGTGCTTTCTCTCTTTCTCTCTTCCTCGTTCTCATCTTACCCCACCCACCCAACTTCTAGGCATGCTCAATGGGGTTGAAACCCTGGAGAAAGCAGTCCTCCTGGACTCCCATCCCATCCACCATGCCTCAGCCTTCATTGGGACGTACTGTGCTCAATATTCCATCTTCACTATGCCTTGAACCGTAGACACCCAGGATGAACTCTCACTGGGTTCCTCAACAGGGTTTCCTCAAACCATTTCACCACCTTCTCTCATCAGTGTCTCCTGCCCGATTCTATTCTTTCTCTTTCTCTTCACCAACAGTTTAACTTCCTCGATTCCTTCCCTCGTTTTTTTTTTTTCTGCTCTCCTCCTGGCTCTGTTTTATCAATCATGGGTGCAGGTGCTTTGCCTTAATGACCTGCAGGGTGTCAATGAGAAGCAGCTGAGCCAACTGTGCCTGCACATTAACAAGCAATCGTCTAGCCTCTCCATTGAATGGCAGTGTGCCCCCAACGGTACTAACCAGATCCACACTCATTTTATTTTAAAAATCCTGCTCTGTCACAGACGTCTCACTCACTTTCCCACACAGGACCACTGTGGTATGTTTTCAGATCTTGTTCTTTCACCTCCACCATGAACAGGACACAAAAACAATCTATCTAACAAATTCAGCAGATGTCATATATCATAACATCTCATCTAGTTTTCCTGCGTTGAGTTGGCGCCCTTCCCAGGATTGGTTCCTGCCTTGCGCCCTGTGTTGGCTGGGATTGGCTCCAGCAGACCCCCGTGACCCTGTGTTCGGATTTAACAGGTTGGAAAATGAATGGATGGATAGTTGGATGGGTGTCAAACTTGACGACTGTGTTTGCTGATTTCATTGCCTGAGGATGTCAAGTTACATGAGTAGATACCTCAGGGTATACCAAATTAGACAACAGCGTGATGACTTTACAATATGGTTTCATATTTCCAAAGTGAGCTCAATTTTTTTTTCTGACAGTCAGTAATACAATCTCTGCCCTTTTTTCTTTTTTCCATTCTGCCACAGTACACCTTAATTTCTAAAATGAAACTTACTACTTGTTCCCTAGATTCAGTGCCAGCAAAATTAGTAAAATAAGAACTAGTAACATGTTCTCATAGCACTTATTCTTAGCATTATCAGTAGTTCATTATTGCAAGGCACGGTACCTGATACACTAAATGTGTCTGTCATCAAATTATTACTTAAAAAGTCAGACCTAGACCACATATACTTAATAATTATAGACAGATATCAAATGTACCATTTCATTCTGAAATACTTGGAAAAGTAGTCACCAGTTAGCTTCACTCACACTTACACATCACAATTTATTTGATAAATTCCAGTCCAGTCCAGTCTCTAGCATGTCATTTAAAGCGCGCATCACAAAATTGCCCAAACATGTTTCTTCCATCTTAAAAATGCTGGGAAAACTGATCACAACTTATCAGACCCCTGGAGGTTTTTAAACCCAAATTCAAGAACATATTCTTTCTACTCACCAGTGCATCACTGTTACTCAAGGATTGATTACTTCTTTTTAGACAATAACGTCTTGCCTATGATTAAATCTTGTGAATACGATGCTATTGTTATTTCTGACCATGCACCTATGATCTTGGAGCTAAAATTACTAAGCCCCATACACTCACCCGCAGATGGCCTCAACCGCTTCTATTAGCTGACGAGAATTGTACTGAATTTATATCCAAACAAATCAAATTCTTTCTAGAGACAAATACATCACCTGAGATCTCTGCAGGAATACTCTGGGAAACTCTTAAGGCCTTCTTAAGAGGTCAGATTATCTCATATCTTTCCCACAGAAATAAATCCGAAGCCAAGAAAGTAGCAGAGATAAAAAGCGAAATTACTAAAATAGATGAAGAACATGCCAGACTACCAAGCGAGACTCTACATAGGAGGAGGCAGGCTCTACATTCAGAATTAAACCTCTTGACAACTAAAGAAACTGAACAACTAATTTACAAATCCAGACATCATTATTATGAACATGGAGAAAGCTAATAAGCTTTTAGCTCAACAAATTCACAAGCAAGAAGTGCAAGCAATCTCGGTAATCACCAACACGAACGGAGATAAAATCATCGAACACAAAAATATAATGCACACTTTCAGAGACTACTATAAATCCCTATATACTACTGAGTTTAAAGAAGACAATACACAATCTAATGCATTTCTGGATACATTACAGATACCACAAATAGACGCTTTTAGTGTGGAGGAACTTGATAAACCTCTGGCATTATCAGAATTACTAGATGCTATAAAGTCACTCCAAGGTGGAAAGCAGCAGGCCCTGATGGCTACCCTGCAGAATTTTACAAGAAATTCTCCGCTCAGCTAGCTCCCTCCTATTAGCAACATTTACAGAAGCCAGAGATAACCAATCTCTTCCACAAACCTTTCGCCAAGCACTAATCACTGTTTTCCAAAACAAAATAAGGACTTATTACAATGTGCATCATACAGACCAATTTCACTTCTGAATAACGACGTTAAAATACTCTCTAAAATCATAGCTAGAAGGATGGAGAAAGTGCTCCCTCGTAATATCACAAGACCAAACTGGATTTATTAGGGGCCGACACTTATCTTCAAATCTTCGACGCCTGTTTAATGTAATATACTCACCAACTAAATCAAACACCCCAGAAATATTATTATCATTGGATGCAGAAAAAGCATTGACATGATTGAATGGAAATACCTTTTACTACATTGGAGAAGTTTGGGTTTGGCCCAACATTTGTGCATGGATTAAATTACTGTATACTAACCCAGAAGCTTCAGTTTGCATCAATAACATTTGCTCAGACTACTTTAAACTAGAACGTGGCACTAGACAAGGATGCCCCTTGTCACCGCTGCTGTTTGCATTGCCATTGAACCACTGGCAATACATTGTCGAAATACTGATCAGATAAAGGGGATTAGCAGAGAAGGACTGGAACAGAAAATCTCATTATATGCAGATGACATGGTACTGTATATATCGGACCCAGAAAATTCTGTGCCTGCAGTCTTAGCAGCACTCACAGAATTTCAAAAGATCTCTGGTCTCAGAATTAATCTGAATAAAAGTGTACTCTTTCCAGTGAATTCTCAAGCATATAATATTAGATTAGACACCCTACCTTTTATCATTGCAGAACAGTTTAAATACCTCGGGTAAACATCACAAGTAAACATAAAGCTCTTTATCAACAAAATTTCGCGTCTGCATGGAAAAAATTAAACAAGACTTGCATAGATGGTCAACCCTTCATCTCACACTAGCTGGAAGAATTAACACTGTTAAGATGAATATTCTTCCTAAGCTCCTTTTTATTTCAAAACATCCAATATACATTAATAAATCATTCTTTAAGCAATTAGATTCAACAATAACCTCATTTATTTGGAATTCAAAACATCCACGCATCAAAAGAGCGACCCTACAAAGACAAAAGGCAGAAGGTGGCATGGCTCTACCTAACTTCCAGTTTTATTACTGGGCAGCAAATATACAGGTGATAAGAACCTGGACACAAATAGAAGAACATACACAGGCTTGGACCACAATAGAAGTAAAATCCTGCAGTACTTCTTTGTATTCCTTGCTCTGTGCTCCAATAAACACACGTTATCGGCAATACACTAATAACCCAATTGTGCTCCACTCACTTAGAATCTGGAACCAATGTAGAAAGCATTTTAAGACGGAGAAGCTTCTATCTGTGGCACCTCTGCAAGAGAACCACCTCTTTCAACCTTCACAAACATATGCAGTTTTTAATATCTGGAAAAATTTGGAATTAACTTGCTTAGATATATTTATATAGACAACGTCTTTGCATCCTATGAACAATTACATTCCAAATTTAACATTCCAGCTACACATTTCTTTCACTATCTTCAAATCAGGAACTTTGTTAAACAGAACCTTCCAGATTTTCCTCATCTTGCACCCTCATCCATGCTGGAAAAAATATTGCTCAGTCTCAAGGACTTAGACTCCATCTCTACAATATATAAAATCATTTTACAATCCCTCCTTTCAAAGATCCAAGAGGACACTGGGAAAAGATCTCTCAATTAATATATCAGAAAAGGAGTGGAAAGTAGCAATGCAGAGAATTCACTCGAGCTCCATATGCAAAGCATACAATTATACAACTCAAAATTATATATCGAGCACATCTGTCTCGACTAAAACTCTCAAAATGTTTCCAGGGCATGATCCAACCTGTGAACGCTGCAAATTAGCCCCAGCCTCACTGGGTCACATGTTCTGGGCCTGCACCAAATTAACATTATTCTGGACAAAAATTTTTAATTACCTCTCAGACAGCCTTGGACTCACAATCCCTCCTAACCCATTAACAGCTGTGTTTGGGGTTCTTCCAGAGGGCTTAAAGTGGAGAAAGACAAACAAATTGTGATTGCATTCACTACACTTTGGCACGCAGACTTATTCTGATAAACTGGAAGAACCCAAACTCTCCTCTTTAAGTCAGTGGGAAACTGATGTGTTATATTATTTGAAATTGGAAAAATCAAATACTCAGTTAGAGGATCTGTACAGACTTTTTCAAAACATGGCAGGATCTAATCAGTAATATTTTAAAATAAGTTCATAAAGCACAGAGAATTTATTAATTTAGGTATGTTTAAAGCCTTAAATTTTATGCCGTTTGGCTTGCTCTCTCTCTCAAGGGTGGGGATCGATCTGTTCTTAACTCTATTTTTCTTTTTGTAAAAACTTGAATGCTTTGTATGAAGTGTAATAAAATTAATAAAAAAAAATACTGGGAAATTAACGAGTTTTCTGAATATGCAAGAGACTGAGAAATTAATTTGTACATTTATTTCTAATAGGATTGACTACTGCAATGTGGTGTTCACTTGATGTTTACATTGTACTTTATATAACTTCCAGTTAATCCAAAGTGCTGTTGCAAAAATTATTACAAGAACAAGAAAATATGAGCATATTCCTTATGTTTTTTATTTTTGTATAGCCCAAAATCACACAAGAATTGCTGCAATGGGCTTTAACAGGTCCTGCCTCTTGTCAGCCCCCCAGCCTTGACTCTCTAAGAAGACAAGGAAAAACTCCCAAAAAAACCCTTGTAAGGAAAAAATGGAAGAAACCTTGGGAAAGGCAGTTCAAAGGGAGACCCCTTTCCAGGTAGGTTGGGTGTGCAGTGGATGTCAAAAAGAAGGGGGTCAATACAATACAATATACAGAACAGAAAAAATCCTCAATTCATTATAAAAATAAAAATTTTACAAGTATGGAGTAGAATTTAACAGTAGATGATATCCCATAATATGATTTGGATTTGTTTTTGAGACCTGGAGATCTCAGCCATCAAGCTGCCTCCCCCATTTGGCCATTCCACAGCTGAAACAGTGCTGGGCCAGCCAATCCAATGAAAGGACCTCTTTACCCCACGATTCCTGTGATCCTCCATCAGGGATGATTTTACCTTAAGCAGGCAAAACAACCTGGCAGGTGGACCGTGGCACCAAGTGCCACATTTGAGTACCAAGAAGAGAAACAGAATAGGTGAGGGTCAGTATCCAATTATAACTATCATGTTACTTATGTTTTAGTGCTAATAACTAACAACAGAGATGCAGTCTATACAGTTAATCAGCAGCTCTAGTCAGGATATGCTAAACTGAAGTAGTGAGTCTTTAGCCGGGATTTAAAGGCTGAGACCGAAAGGGCATCTCTTGTAGTAGCAGGAAGACCGTTCCACAGTTTAGGGGCCCTGTAACTAAAAGCTCAACCTCCCATTGTTATTTTATTAATCCTTGGAATCATAAGCAGACCAGCATCTTGAGATCTTAATGTGCGCTCTGGTTTGTAAGTCATGATAAGTTCAGACAAGTAAGCCGGACCTTGAACATTTAATGCTTTATATGTTAAAAGGAGGATTTTGAAATCTGCCCTGAACTTAACTGGGAGCCAGTGTAAGGATTTAAGAACTGGAGTTATGTGTTTATACTTTCTTGTTCTTGTAACAATTCTTGCAGCAGCATTTTGGATTAACTGGAGGCTGTATAGAGAACAGTTTGAACATCCAGTGAACACCTCATTGCAGTAGTCAATCCTACTAGAAATTAATGCATGAATTAATTTTTCAGAATCCTGTTTATTTAGAAAGCGCATTAATTTCCCAACATTTTTAAGATGGAAGAAATGTGATTTGGACAACTTTGTAATATGCACTTTAAATGACATGCTAGAGTCAAAGATAATTCCTAGATTGTGGGTTGATTTAGTAGAATTAATCGTGATTTCTACTGAGTTAAATGATGACAGAATATTGTTGTGATCAGCATCATTCCCTACAATTAACATCTCTGTTTTATCAGTGTTTAAAGACAAGTAGTTCTCATCCATCCACTCCTTTAATTCACTAGCACAACTAATTAAAGACAACATCGGAGAAACTTCATTTGATCTAAATAAAAGATATAACTGGGTGTCATCTGCATACGAGTGAAAATTAACATTATGTTTCCTAATGATAGATCCCAGTGGAAGCATTTAAAATGAAAACAGTAAAGGTCCCAGTACTGAGCCCTGCAGGACACCGTTTCTCACTTCTGTGTATAATAATGGAGTGCTGTCAGCACATTTCTGTACATATTGGAATTGATTTGATAAATAAGAACTAAACCAAGCAAGCACAGTGCCTGTAAGCCCATTATTTTCTAGCCTTTGCAGTAAAATAGAATGATCAGTGGTGTCAAATACTGTACTTAAGTCTAACAACATAATTACAGTGGAGTTTCCTTCATCAGAGGATATCAGAATGTCTTTTTACAACCTGCGTTAGTACCGTATCTGTACTATGACCAGTAAATATAAATAAATTGTAATGTGTAAGATGTGACTGAAGCTGATTGGCAACTACTTTTTCTAGTATTTTAGAGAGAAATGGTAAATTTGAAATAGGCCTATAATTACTGAGTATGTGTGGGTTTAGGTCTGACTTTTTAAGTAATGGTTTAATGACTGACACTTTTAGTGCATCAGGTACTATGCCATGCAATAATGAACTATTGATAATTAGAATAGGCGCTGCAAGAACATCCATTGCACTTTTTACTAGTTTTGCTGGCACTGGATCTAGGGAACAAGTAGTGGGTTTCATTTTAGAAATTAAAGTTAAGACTTCCTGCTCAGCTACAGGATTAAAATATCTAAAGTGCTGAATGCAATATGTGGCAGGGTCTGCTAAGCTAGTATGCAGTTTGTACTGTGATGCTGATTTAGCTGATGCTAATTTTCTCTTTGAAGAAGTTCGTAAAGTCTGTACTGCTAATATCTGTTGGATATTAACTAAAAACAGGTAATCAAAGGAGCATGCCACGACTGCATCAATGAAGTTTGTGAATGAAAATCGCAGAGAAAGTTGTGTAATGTGACATGGCCCATTCAGACCTGCTAGTTACATATCAACAGCAGTAGCCTTGCTGGCTGCTTACAGGTCACTCTAATACTTATAGTTGTCCTTTGGACACTTTCTTGTTTCTTTATAGATCTGTGCTCACTTCACATGTGATTCACTTTCCTCCTTTGGCTGTAGCCGGACGTGAACTATTATGACAGCAGCTAGCATTTTTGTTATTTGTGGATATGGCCTCTACCATAATGTAACAGGCTCACACACCAAAAATTATTATACAGTTCTTCTCAATTGGTTTGATGCAATTCACAAATCAGAAACATCATTCTCCTCACCAAAACAATTAATAAAGTCGGTCAGTCACTTCAACGTTATCACCAATGAACAAAATGTTTTCAGTGCTTTAAGATTTAGACACCAAATGTTTTGATATTTTAATCAATACCCTTACTGAAAAAGAGTACCGCAAAAAAAGTAGAGTAAAAAAATGTTCAGAAACAAAAGTGAAATGTGAATGATTTATTTCTAAATTTACACAGTGTAATTGCTGTAACTGAGAAAACCAAAATGATAAACATGCATCAGAAAATAGACAATGACAATTATGCAATCAAACTTTGAACATAGCACTAATTATAGTACAGTAAATTCACACTATATGTATACATGTATTGTAGTTGGTGCTCGATCACTGCCCAATTTTACTGTAATCATTAAGATCTGGGGCCTCATGTATAAATGGTGCGTATGCACAAAAATGTTGCGTACGAACGTTTCCATGTTCAAATCGCGATTTATAAAACCTAAACTTGGCGTGAAGCCATGCACATTTCCACGGTAGCTCATACCCTGGTTTTCGCAAGTTCTGCGCTCGGTTTTGCAGACTGGCAGCACCCAGCATCAAAGCAGTGCTACTGTTCAAGTGTGGTTTCCCTTTCTTTTTCAGATCCATATCCCTGACGCGGCTTTATAAATACACTGAAATTAACCACATATTGTTTATTAATTTAATGCATCTGATTGTAATTAACCTATAACAATATAATGGGCCACAGAATGGTCAAACTATTCTAAATACCATAGCTGTTTTAGCGTTGTTACTCTCACTGCACCTCCTTTCAGCTGCTTCCATTAGGGGTTGCCACAGCGGATCATCTTTTTCCATATTACTCTCACTGCACCACTTGGAGTATTTATATCACTGTATCTGAGTGGGGAATCACAGCTCTACAGCAGCTGATCGGAAAGAGAATTATCGGTATACAGCATCAAGCACACGGTGCCTCAGCCATGCTGTCTATTGAACTGCTCTCACACGGCAAACACTTCAGAACCTTTTCTGTTTGGACCTCGCGGTTCAGAAACAGTTTAATCCCAAGAACAATAAACGCACTCAATCAGTCCATCAAGTGCTCCTTGTAGAACTGTTTGTTCTGTGAGACGAGCCCCGGACACAGACAGGCAGACATGTTTAAAGTCACCACCACACACATTTATTTAAAATATTTACAGTTATTCGCAGTGCACAACCCAGTGCTTCCAGCACCAATCCCCCAGGTCTCTCTTTCCAGTGCCTTTCTTCAGGCTGCTTCCACTCCTCTCTCACAAGACTCCACTTCAACCCGACTCCAGTCCTCGAATGTAGGGTGGCAGCTCCTTTTATACAAGCCCGGATGGGCTCCAGGTGCTTCCCGACACTCCTCCGCGGACACTTCCCTGTGTGGCGGAAGTGCTAGCTGCGCACCCGGAAGCCCTCCGGGTGTCCCCAGTCTTCTTCCCCCAAGCACTTCCTGGTGTGGCGTAAGTGCTGAGATCCAGGGCTCTCCAGGCACCGGGGTGCCCCCTCACGGTGACCACTGCAACCAGGGCGGTCGCCCTCCTCCGGTCCTCCTGGACATCCTGGCTGGGTACCACCCCTAGCTGTGTGCCACAGTACTTGGAAGTACAATTACCTCACTGTAAATTTGCACTACAGTTATAATATTGCACAATCTGAGCCACTTTATAAAGCGCATATTTACATATGATGACAATATCATTTTTAAGATGAAATGCAGCAAAATATGCTTATTATAATATGCAGATAAAACTTTAAGTTAATTTAAATAATCTATATTGTTAATAAATAAACATGTGAGGACACGATGTCGCAGCGCTAGCAAGGAGATGGCGCTCCATTCACAGATTGTTCCTGCCTCACGCTGTATTCTTGCTGGGACTGACGTAACACTGGAAGGATAGATGGATAGAATAATTTAACATGTACTACGAAGATATTTTATCCATCCATCCTCTTCCGCTTATCCGAGGTCGGGTCGTGGGGGCAACAGCTTAAGCAGAGAGGCCCAGACTTCCCTCTCCCCGGCCACTTCTTCCAGCTCTTCCGGGAGAATCCCAAGGCGTTCCCAGGCCAGACAGGAGACATAGTTCCTCCAGCGTGTTCTGGTTCATCCCCGGCGCCTCCTCCCGGTTGGACGTGCCCGGAACACCTCACCAGGGAGGCATCCAGGAGGCATCTTGATCAGATGCCCAAGCCACCTCATCTGACTCCTCTCGATGCGGAGGAGCAGTGGCTCTACTCTGAGCCCCTCCCAGATGACTGAGCTTCTAACACTATCTTTAAGGGAAAGCCCAGACACCCTGCGGAGGAAACTCATTTCAACCGCTTGTATTAGCGATCTCATTCTTTCGGTCACTACCCATAGCTCATGACCATAGGTGAGGGTAGGAACGTAGATTGACTGGTAAATTGAGAGCTTTGCCTTACGGCTCAGCTCCTTTTTCACCACGACAGACCGATGCAGAGCTGCCGCACCGATCCGCCTGTCGATCTCACGCTCCATTCTTACCTCACTTGTGAACAAGACCCCGAGATACTTAAACTCCACTTGGGGCAGGATCTCTCCCCCAACCCTGAGAGGGCACTCTACCCTTTTCCGGCTGAGGACCATGGTCTCGGATTTGGAGGTGCTGATTCTCATCCCAGCCGCTTCACACTCAGCTGCGAACTGATCCAGAGAGAGCAGAAGATCACGGCCTGATGAAGCAAACAGGACAACATCATCTGCAAAAAGCAGTGACCCAATCCTGAGTTGGACCCCTTCAACACCCTGGCTGCACCTAGAAATTCTGTCCATAAAAGTAATGAATAGAATCGGTGACAAAGGGCAACCCTGGCGGAGTCCAACTCTCACTGGAAACAGGCTCGACTTACTGCCAGCAATGCGGACCAAGCTCTGACAGCGGTTGTACAGGGACCAAACAGCCCTTATCAGGGGGTCTGGTACCCCATACTCCCAGAGCACCCCCCACAGGATTCCCCGAGGGACACGGTCGAACGCCTTTTCCAAGTCCAGAAAACACATGTAGACTGGTTGGGCAAACTCCCATGCACCCTCCAGGATTCTGCTAAGGGTGTAGAGCTGGTCCACTGTTCCGTGACCAGAACGAAAACCACACTGTTCCTCCTGAATCTGAGGTTCGACTATCCGACGGACCCTCCTCTCCAGAACCCCCGAATAGACTTTTCCAGGGAGGCTGAGGAGTGTGATCCCTCTGTAGTTGGAACACACCCTCCGGTCCCCCTGTTTAGAGAGGGGGACCACCACCCTGGTCTGCCAATCCAGAGGCACTGTCCCCGATGTCCATGCGATGTTGCAGAGACGTGTCAACCCAGACAGTCCCAGAGATGGGAGAGCCCACCTCAGAGTCCCCAGGCTCTGCTTCCTCATTGGAAGGCATATTAGTGGGATTGAGGAGGTCTTCGAAGTACTCCCCCCACCGACCCACAACGTCCCGAGTCGAGGTCAGCAGCACACTATCCCCACCATATACAGTGTTGACACTGCACTGCTTCCCTCTCCTGAGACACCGGACGGTGGACCAGAATCTCCTCAAAGCCGTCTGAAAGTCGTTCTCCATGGCTTCTCCAAACTCCTCCCATGCCCGAGTTTTTGCCTCAGCAACAACCGAAGCCGCATTCCGATTGGCCTTCCAGTACCTATCAGCTGCCTGCAGAGACCCACAGGACAAAAAGGTCCTATAGGACTCCTTCTTCAGCTTGACGGCATCCCTCACCGCCGGTGTCCACCAACGGGTTCAGGGATTGCCGCCACGACAGGCACCGACCACCTTGTGGCCACAGCTCCGGTCAGCCTCAACAATAGAGGCACGGAACATGGCCCATTCAGACTCAATGTCCCCCACCTCCCTCGGGACGTGGTTGAAGTTCTGCCGGAGGTGGGAGTTGAAGCTACTTCTGACAGGGGACTCTGCCAGCCTTCCCAGCAGACCCTCACAACACGTTTGGGCCTACCATGTCTGACCAGCTCTTCCCCCACCATCGAAGCCAACTCATCACCAGGTGGTGATCAGTTGACAGCTCCGCCCCTCTCTTCACCCAAGTGTGACCACAAAGTCGATCATCGAACTGAGGCCAAGGGTGTCCTGGTGCCAAGTGCACATATGAACACCCTTATGCTTGAACATGGTGTTCGTTATGGACAATCCATGATGAGCAAAAAGTCCCCCTCCTTGAACCGTCACCTTATCATGGTGGAGGGGTTTGCGTGTCCCAATGTCCGGGGCTTTATGCCCCTGGTAGGGCCACCCAAGGCAAACTGGTCCTAGGTGAGGGATGAGACAAAGAGCGGTTCAACAAACCTCCAATGAAGAACAAAAACCTTGGACAACATTTTCCCTTGCCCCGACGGGGGTCACAGGGGCCCCCCTCTGGAGCCAGGCCTGGAGGTGGGGCTTGGCCGGGCACAGCCCGAAGAGGTAACGTGGGTCCTCCTTCCCATGGGCTCACCACCTATTGGAGGGGCCAAGGAGGTTGGGTGCAGTGTGAGTTGGGTGGTGGCCGAAGGTGGAGACCTTGGCCGTCTGATCCTCAGCTACAGAAACTGGCTCTTGGGACGTGGAATGTCACCTCTCTGAAGGGGAAGGAGCCTGAGCTAGTGCGAGAGGTCGAGAGGTTCCGGCTAGATATAGTCAGACGCACCTCGACATACAGCCTTTCTCCTTGAAAGGGGCTGGACTCTCTACCACTCTGGTGTTGCCCCCAGTGAGAGGCGCCGAGCAGGTGTGGGCATACTTATTGCCCCCCGACTTGGAGCCTGTGCATTGGGGTTTACCCCGATGGACGAGAGGGTGGCCTCCCTCCGCCTTCGGGTAGGGAGAAGGGTCCTGACTGTTGTTTGTGCGTAAGCACAAACCCTTTTTGGAGTCTCTGGAGGGGGTGCTAGAGGGCATACCTTCTGGGGATTCCCTTGTTTTGCTGGGAGACTTCAATGCTCACATGGGCAATGACAGTGAGACCTGGAAGGGCGTGATTGGGAGGAATGGCCCCCCCAATCTGAACCCGAGCGGCGTTTTGTTATTGAAGATATTTTAATGTTCCTTAAAAGTTTTGAAGAATCGCCGTTCTAAACTTACAGATGGCTTGACTTCTATTACAGAGCTGATTGTGAGCCGATTGGGTATTTGGAGAAAGAAAAGGAAGGACAGGAATTGGGGGTTAGTACGTTTGAAAGAGACAGTACTGCTGCAATAAATTATTTCATTGAAGGCCACGCATGGCGCAGCAAGCATCTTGGGTGAGGCATGGACAATCAATGTGCCACTGTGTTCCCATGTTTAATAACATGCTTTAACTCATATCATCATGAAAATGATATCACATATACATCTTAGTATTTTAATATTGTAATATCACCAATGTAATGGATTCTGTGTCCTGTCAGAGGAAGAGAAGGCCTGTTTAAGAAGCACGTGATTCACACACATAGAGCACATAGAAGATGAAATACAATACAAAGCATTTAACATGCTACTTTAGTTACGATGAGATTTGAGAAACTAGTAAATTAAATTATTTTAAGATGAAGTTTATGATGTTCTACTTTAATGACAAAATAAACTACGTAATTAAAGTAATTTAATTATTACTTGCCCAGAGAGTTTGGACACGTGATTGTTGTTATTGTTTACATCCCCCCTCAAACGAAAGTGGAGATAGCGAGTGACATCATCCATTCCACAGTTGCTAAGTTACAAACGCAGCACCCTGAGGCACTTGTGCTAATCTCTGGAGACTTTAACCATGTGACGCTGGACAAAACATTACCTGCCTTCTCCCAGTATGTGGATTGTAACACCTGGGGAAATAGGACTATCGACCTACTTTATGCAAACATTATAGACGCATACAGCGCCACCCCGCTGCCTGCGCTTGGGAAAGCAGATCATAACCTGGTTCTGCTTCAGCCTCAATATAAACCAAGAGTGAGGGCGCTACCTACAACCACACGCTCATTCAGGAAGTGGTCCCCTGAGGCAGAGACTGCTTTGGAACACCAGACTGGGATATCCTGCTGGGGTCACATAGTGAGAACATTGAAGAATTGAAGAATTATGTTTGGACTTCTCTAGTGCCTTCAACGCCATCCAACCTCTGCTCCTTAGGGACAAGCGGACAGAGATGGGAGTAGATTCACACCTGGTGGCATGATTCGTGGACTATCTTACAGACAGACCTCAATATGTGCGTCTTGGGAACTGCAGGTCTGACATTGTGGTCAGCAACACGGGGCGCCGCAGGGGACTGTACTTTCTCTGGTCCTGTTCAATCTATATACATCGGACTTCCAATATGACTTGGAGTCCTGCCATGTGCAAAAGTTCACTGACGACACTGCTATTGTGGGCTGCATTAGGAGTGGGCAGGAGGAGGAGTACAGGAAGCTAATCAAAGAATTTGTTAAATGGTGTGACTCAAACCACTTACACCTTAACACCAGCAAGACCAAGGAGATGGTGGTGGATTTTAGGCGGCCCAGGCCCCTCATGGACCCTGTGATCATCAGAGGTGAATGTGTGCAGAGGGTGCAGACCTATAAATATCTGGGAGTGCAGCCAGATGACAAATTGGATTGGACTGCCAATACTGATGCTCTATGTAAGAATGGTCAGAGCCAACTATACTTTCTTAGAAGGTTGGCATCCTTCAACATCTGCAATAAGATGCTGCAGATGTTCTACCAGACGGTTGTGGCGAGTGCCCTCTTCTACGAAGTGGTGTGCTGGGGTGGCAGCATAAAGATGAAAGACGCCTCACGCCTGGACAAACTTGTTAAGAAGGCAGGCTCTATTGTAGGAGTAAAGTTGGACAGTTTAACATCTGTGGCAGAGCGACGGGCCATAAGCAAACTCCTGTCAATCATGAAGAACCCTCTGCATCCACTGAACATTGTCATTTTCAGGCAGAGGAGTAGCTTCAGTGACAGACTTTTGTCACTGTCCTGCTCCACTGACAGACTGAGGAGATCGTTCCTCCCCCACACTATGCGACTCTTCAATTCCATCCGGGGGAGTAAATGCTAACATTATTTAAAGTTATTGTCTGCTTTTACATGCATTTTTATTACTATTTAATTTAATATTGTTTTTTGTATCAGTATACTGCTGCTGGATTTCCCCTTGGATTAATAAAGTATCTATCTATCTATCTATCTATCTATCTATCTATCTATCTATCTATCTATCTATCTATCTATCTATCTATCTATCTATCTCTATCTGGAAATTTAGAGATTAAAAGTTGACATTTCGTGCTTTTTTACCACTGTGTGCCTATTTTTTTCCTTTGTACCCTAATAAGCTTTATATGACGCTCAGACGGTGGGCTACGACTTGCCTTTTCACGGTGTCTCTGACAACTTCTTTTTTATTTCAGGCACTGTGTGAATTTGTGAACTTTCTCCGACACTCTATGTCACTTAATCAACTTCCTTTTGTTGTTTATACCACTGTTTAAACCAACAAATAGTACGTTTTTCCTTGCCTCCACTTGGTATTCGCTTAAATTCTTCTATTTCCCCCTTTTGCCATTGCCTTTTCACAGAATGCTGAGCTTAAGGGCTATTTATATTTATTTGCATATTCAAAGAGGTGTAATTCTGGGAGGAGACGGGATGGGACAGCAGGCACATGCACATGCGTTACTTTTCATGCTGACCGGGATTTATGGAGCGGAAGAACGTGGAAGTTGCCGTTTGCACAGATTTATGCATCTGGATTTTTTGTGTGTATGAACATTTCTGCTTTCGTCCATACGCCATGTTATAGTGTGAATTCTTTGCGCGGCGTTATGCATGAGGCCCCTGGTGACTAAGGAAGCCAGCACATTAGCTTAGATTCAAATTTATTTTTCCTGAAACAGCTCCAGAAATGTTGTAGCCAGGTAGCACGGAGCATTATTCTAATTGTAAAATAAATTTTCAGGTCATAACAGTGCTTCCCTGGAGGGCACACACATGATCAGCAACAATGTTTGCATATTCTACACAAATAAAAAATTGCGTTAGTCATACCAAGAGACCCAAAGTGTGCTATAAAAACATGTGTTACAATAGTACACCACCTCCACCAACCTCATTGACTGGATTCATCAACTCATTTGATTTTCATCACTGCCTCTGCCAAACATCAGAAAATCTTGAATTAGTGGTAATGTGTTATGCTTTTTCCAACACTCCAGCTGCCAGGGTTTGTGATCGTAACCCTCTGAATTATTTTATCATATTATCATATTTTGTTATTTTGCAAAAAAGAATGTAAATCTGCAGAGGTATTGGCTCCTGAACTCTGTGTGACAATATTGTAAGAGGTGTGGAGTCTGTTGTGACTCTTTCATCATCAGTACTCATGTGATTGACGGTCATCTGTCCATTGCTTTGTGCAAGTTGTGTCAGCATCTGTTTGCCATTTTTATTATTGGACTTTTTCAGATCATAGGACTACTGTTTGACATTTACTCTTTGGGTCATGTCTTATTTATGAGTGAGGCAGTTTTTCAGTATTCCTGAATTTAGAGACACGCACTTACCCCCATTTTGTCCTGGGATTACACCTGTAATTTGTTTACTTGGCTAAAGTAGGACTGTCAGCATGCACATTGTGAAGCTGTCATTGACTGAGCAGTCATTTACCTGGCAAGGCATGCTGCCACTAGTAAAGTGGTCACTCCAAGCATGACCCAAGTCTATTCACTCTTATTTATTGATTAAATTATACAAAATAATTTATCAGTGCATGCATCAATCCATTTTTCTAATGCCACTTACTCAAGTGTATGTTACAGAACCAAACTAGCATCAGACACAATATTATGAAATAAGCCTGATCAGCATGCCAGTCAGTCTCACAGCACACCAACACTCCTTCATCTACAATTGGAGGAAGTGCTTTGAGTAGTGAGAAAGGCATTATTATTAATGTAAA
Source organism: Polypterus senegalus (assembly GCF_016835505.1). Classification (NCBI taxonomy): domain Eukaryota; kingdom Metazoa; phylum Chordata; class Cladistia; order Polypteriformes; family Polypteridae; genus Polypterus; species Polypterus senegalus. Next base: position 123,717,992 of record NC_053156.1, read on the forward strand.
GAATTTATTATTATTATTTTTATTTTTATTATTATTATTGTTAACCTAGCACAGACAGTTTTGGGATATGTAAGGAAACAAGAATAGCTATCACAACTAATGCTTTGAGTAGTGAGAAAGGTGGTATATAAATGTAAAGAATTATTATTATTATTATTATTTTTATTATTATTAACAAGCTAGCATGGGCAGTTTTGGGAAATGTAAGGATGCAAGAATAGGTAGCACAACTCTGCTGAGACTTAAGAAGCTTATTTTCACTATGTTTGAGTGACCAGGCTGGAAATGACCTCTAGCTTTCCGGAGTTGTGTGGCTAACGATTAAACCACCATGTCACCTTGATCATTTAATAATTACCTTATACAGTATACTGAACTCTCTTTTAAACTTGTCATTGTTTATTTATAGAAAAATGCCATCGTTCTGCTATGAAAAAGTAAATATTTAGGACAGAAAGATGGGCTTGAATAAACTAAGCAAGGCCATTGCTGAATTATGTACTCCTCAAGGTCCCCTGTTAGTGTTCTATCCTTATGGGTAACAATGAATTAATCGTTTACAATGTGCAAGATCAAAATGCAGGACATTTGAGAAGGAATTGTTTCTTTGCTGTAATATATTTGTTGGTCATTTATTCATTTTTTACAATTTATCAATGTGGCCATGTGCAGGATGTCAAACTCTGCATATACCACAATTGTTGCAGGTGGGCCTCCATACTGATCTAATTTAAGGCATGCAGCAGAAATGTTTAGACTGAGGAAAGCAAGCTTGATTTTTATTGACGTTGCATTCATCTATCTTTAGCACCTACTTCTTCCAAAGTTTGGACTGGAAGGTAGCATTACCCAATTCAATACTTTGACAGAAGCTTTTTGGGGAGAGAATTAGGCTAGGGATCTGCACTACACTGACAATCGGAAGGTTGCCGGTTCGAATCCCATAAATGCCACAAGGGACTCTGCTCTGTTGGGCCCTTGAGCAAGGCCCTTAACCTGCAATTGCTGAGCGCTTTAAGTAGTAAGAAAAGTGCTATATAAAAGCAAAGAATTATTAAAGAATTATTATTAATTACAAATACCAGAACAGGTAAACAATGTAATATCCTTCAGCATATTATGTTTCTAATTGCTCACTCCCTTGTGAAGAATTTGCAGCCAGCAGTTAAGTGAATAGCACAACAGTGAAGCACAGTGCCTCACGTCACCAGGGACCTGGGTTCAAGTCTTGGCCAGTGGATATCCTTGCCAAGTGTGTACTGTATGCTCCCCTAGTGTTATTGTGGAGGTTGACAACGAATATATCCTGGTGCGAGTGTGCCCTGACAGCCTGTTCAGGATTCATTATTGCTGGAATGGATTATATAGATCAGTAACTTTAGAAAGGACTAAAATGAGTTGGAAAACTGACAAATTAAGAGAAGTGAAAGTAAAACAAGGGCATTTAAACAAAAAAAATGCACAAAAACCTTACCTTGAACTTCGTGCAAGACAGTCTTTCATAAACCTAACGCACTGTCATTAAAAAATGCCATGTAATGTCAAAACATTTCTCAGTCAACTATTACTAAAGCTATTTAATATGTTTTGTTTAATATCTTCCTATTGCATTCTTATTTTTCAGAATTAGCCAACCATGTCAAATTTTAAAATTATACGGTGATGATCTGTTGTTACAATTTGTATTCAACCACATGAGGTTATTGGTGCATCTCTGAGTGTATTTACCTAACCTGCTTTCTGCAATCCTCGTGATGCATTTTATGGTGGTATATGTCATAACATAGTAAGCACATATGAAAACAGTTTCAGGATGTTTCAATGGGCAATACAGTCTCACAACTCCAGAGGCCTTAGTTCAGAAAGGTGCATGCTGAAAATATTTTCCATTTATAATTCTGTTTTTTGTCATATTTCTAAATCATTATTTAAGTTTTTTATTTTGGGAGGGTGCTGAATCCAGTTCTATTGCTAGTTTTTTGTTTCTGTTTGGTTTTGATATTGTTAGAGTTTATTTCTATCTTATTTCAACTCCATTTTGCTTTTGGGACATGGGCATTTTGTCTATTCTTACTGCGTCACTTTGGTAATCAGGTCATGATGGTAGCAGTGTGACAGAATAAAGGTTGTACTGTTCTCATCCCCTTTATCTGTTTGATTGATAATCTCTGTTTTTCTACATTAGTTTTCTTGTATTTGATTCTTTGGCATCATTATTTTGACTGCAATTTAGGGTTTTGTTTGGTTGGACTAAAAGTTCAACTTGATTTCTTGGATGAGAACTTTGCACGTTTCCAGACTTACGTTTCATTTTCTGGTCCTGAGTTCAAATAATTTCTGCTGATTTTCACAGAACAGTCCCATGTGACGTTTGCATGTCTGCACACTTGTTTTATTCTGGGTATTCCTGTTGCTTTCCACATCCCGAAGTTACATGGGTTAGACAAACTGTCGACTCTAAATTAGACTTGAATGAGTGTGTAAGTGTGACAGACTGGGGCAGAAATGGACTCGATCCATCCAACCCTGAACTGTATCAGGTAAGTTCACCTACACAAACATTATTATGCTGTAATGGATGGTACATGTGGACTGGTATCCCAACCAGTATTGAAAAAGGATCCTTATCTGGCCAGGAGGCCAGCACAATGAAAGGAATGTTGGAGATGAGCACTGATAAATATTTTCTCCCTCAATATGCTAGGTGGCAGCCTCCTTGGTGTAGGATTCCCACACGGATGCCAGCAGGGTATTCTGGGACCTGTAGTCCTGTGAGACATGGGAGATGCTAGGGGGAACTGAAGGGATTCTTAAATCTTACTTTGGTGGACTTCCAACTGACCCAGAATTACTTCTGTTGGGTTATACCCTAGCACCAGAAGTATTCCTGGGTCCAACATAAAAAAGACTGCTTGACTTCATTCAGGCGAGTCAGAGTTGGGTGGAAGGAGGACAAAGCTCAACTCGGAGGTGTGGAGGAAAAAAAGAGACAGAAGAATTGTATTGTATTTTGTTTATGCCACTTTTGAATCCTTTGTGCAAAGTTAAAATAAACAGTGAGGTAGTGTCTGGGGTTGGGGTGCTGCAATGCCTAACCCAGTTGTCATAATGCATGTATTTTTGTGTTATTTAAGGTTTTTATGTATGTCTGTTTTGCATTTCAATTAGCATTTCAAAGGTTATATTTTATTACCATTTTGATTTTCATTATTTTCACAAAGTTCTCATTATTGAGCATATGATCAGCATTTGCACATTCAAGTTATCCCTTAGTGGACTTTCTAGCACTAGATAGCTTCACCTCAAGTAGGCGCTAATGTTAGGTTTGGTTTCCTGATTTTGAGCACTTACTTTTTCAACTTATGATTTTGTGTTGCTGCGGTGGGTTGGCACCCTGCCTGGGATTGGTTCCTACCTTGTGCCCTGTGGTGGCTGGGATTGGCTCCAGCAGACCCCCGTGACCCTGTGTTCGGATTCAGCGGGTTGGAAAATAGATGGATTGATTTTGTGTTGTCTTGTGCTTGCCTGGTTTCATTTTGTCTCCTGGTATTTTGACACTCGCTTTCCCTTTTTTGACCATGATCCTTTGCATTCTAATCATGTCCTGGTCTTTTTCTGTTATAATAATCTTTAACACCCTGTATGTCATATTACAAGCACAGAGCTATCCAAGAACTTGAATATATTGCCTTTGTGAACTACTGATGCCATTACTAGAAACAGTATGGATTTTACAAAAAAAAACTGACATCAGTATTTTGCATTTTCACAAAATATGGCAGCAAAACTGAGTGTTTCACTTTTTAGGGCACAACTCAGACTGTAGCAGTTTGTTACTTATGCAATGTGTGTTGTGGAAGATCATCCCAGACACAGACAGAGACACAGACTCACAAGTCCCAAAGCACACGTTTTTTGCTCCAAAGTCTTTTTGCATAATACACACAGTGCACAAATCACCAATCAAATGCTCACAGTCCTTTTCTTTATTTTCTTCTCCTTTCTTTTCTGCCGCCTCCACTCCTCTCCCACAAGCTCTGTCCTCTGCCTCGTGACTCTGGCTCTCAAATGGAGTGCTCCCTGACGATCTTCCCGCAGCACTTCCTCGTGGGGCTGAAGTGCTGCATGGGCACCCAGAAGCACTCCAGGTGCTCCTGAATTCTCTTCATTTCAGGGTTTTGGGATTGTTCAGACCCCCCCTGGAGGTGGCCTCGGGCTCCTGCAGGGTTGAGCTTCTAAGTTCTGCTCCCGTGGCCCTAACACCAACCATGGCGACTACCCTCTCGTGTCCTAGGGGAGAAACTGTTTCTCTCCCAGTTATTCCACTCTCCAGACGTCCTGGCTAGGCAAGAGTCCCAGCCATCCACCACAGTGTACACTATGAAAGTATGTTTTGTTTTATTGATGAACTGTACAAATATTCTTCTTCAAATTTCACTATGTAGTTCACCATTATAGTCTCAGATGATATACCACTGTTCTTTGTTTATTAACTCTGCATTGTAAATTTGTTGGAAATACGAGAGGCAAGAAAAGATTTTGTCACACAAGCTCATTAGCTCATAACAAACTGCGCATTTTGTCATAATAAATTAACCATTGATAATGATATTGAATTAAAAAATAAAGCAGATGCTTTTCAATGTGGAGTTCAGCTTTTCTATACCAACTGTAATACATCATTTATAAAACTACAAAAATATTTTCATATCTTTCATAGAACATTTTCAGAAATTTACAGCATTCTGGAACTAAAATGTTAAGTCAGCGTTGTTTTGCTTAGAAGTCATCTTTTTCATAAGGTTTATAAGCTTTTTGGTCATTATTGTCTTACTTTATATTATATTATATTTAACGTTCAAAAAGTTTCATTGGAAACTGTGAAGGCGGGAGGAGAAGTTATTGGGCATTAAAAAGTTGGTATGACGCTGGGAAAATTTCTTCGCAAACAAAGGTGACTGTGTAGAAAAGTGATGTCATTTGTTTTTGAAATTCTTAATAACTTTTTGAATGTCCCTTGTAAATACTTGCAGACATGATGATGGCTGCACAGGTGAATGCTGTGCTTCCTACATTCTTTTCTTTTTTTATACTAGTGAAACATGTGCCGCATGCAGTACTTCATGTTTGTCATTTTTGTGTTATGTATCCTGCACTCAATGCTCATCAGATGTCACTGTGCTTCTTTTCTTCTTCTTACTATTATGGTGTTGCTCATCACATTATCAGCCTCTGAGACTTGCTTGATGCTCAGCAAATGTCACTGGTCTTCTATTTCTTTGCGCCACGTCACTTTGTTTGCCAATTACTTTGCTGTAAGAAACCCACAAGTGCAGGTCAGTTTGACAAGGTTGCCACTACCTCAATTTTTTTAAATTATCAGAATGTAGCAGATCATAAGCTTTCATTTAAGACCAAGATTAAGGTTCCAGCCCCAGCAGTTTGTGAGTAATCGTGTGATGGATGGACAGACCTTAGCAATTTATATATTGTGATGTGTAGGTCACAGACTTGCACAACAGAGGAGGTGAGTCCAGGTTTCTGAAAAAATATGCTTTACCAGTAATGGCGCACTACACGATTATATGCCGTGAATACACTTGACTTGAGCATTCATAGTTTTCGGACTCTTTCTCTGTATGTTTAGCATTCATTTGCTTGTTGATGTGCTTGCTGTTTCTGAGCAGCTCTTCTTTTTTCCACCCTAGCAGCCCAATGCGTCTCTTCTTTCGTCTGCATCTTTTACGTTAAAACTGATTGAGTGTTTGTGTTGCAATTACTTAGTGTGTTTTCTTTCATTTTTCACTTAAACTGGCATTTAAGTCTTCAATCTGCCTCAAGAATGATTTAAGATATGAAGAGGTAGGGGAAGTGACGATGAAAGTGGTGCTGGCTGCGGCTGCTACAATAAAATAAAATTAAAATAAAAAGAGGAATAACATTGGAGGTCAATCATCACCCTGAAAGCAGATAGTAGACATCACATAGTATATGTGTACCAAATTACAGGTCAATAGGTCAAACAGTTTGCGAGCTACAGGTGATTTAAAATCCTGGACAGACAAACGAACAGCCGTGGTAGCGTATTATATAAGATGTTGTGAAGACAGGAATATTCTCAAAGCATTTATTCAAACGGGAGCTGTCACTCAGAGACTTACAGAATGCAGGCAGTGACGATGACAACGTCATCCTGCCATCGCTCCTTCCTCAGGATTAAAGAACAGATAGCCTTCCTGCACAAGAGATGAGACAGAAAGTGAGCCTAAGGCCAGGTTAGTGGCCAGTTTTAAATGTTCCCTGCATCAACCATCAGGTGACAGACACGTTATATAGGGGGCCTGTGAACTTGCGTTTACACCAGTGGCAGACCAATCTCTGCCTGTGTTAACAGAGTTTCAGTGTATATATATATATATATAGGGTGGTCCAGATCTAATTATGCAATTTTCATTACGCTATAACTTATTAAGTTTATTACATAGAAAATCACCTGAAAAATCCCGGACAATCGAGAAGTGTGCGAACTGACGACATGAAAAATCGTATTAGCACCAAACTAAAATCGTATTAGCACCAAACTGGAATCATCCACGCGTAATTAGATCTGGACCACCCTGTACATTTAAATATATATTATAATTAACAGCCCTATTGTACATGGATGTCCCTGGCCTTCAAACCACCTTTATCCTTAATTTAATGTTCTTTACATGTGTGTGTTTTTATTTAATTCCAAGAACATCAAATGTGCAAGATTTTTCATCAGATTATTCCTTGATGTGTGCATGCTAAAAGGTCAAAAAGAAACTGAGTTGCACAATAATGTCTCATACTGGAATTTTTAGTCTGCATTTTAAAATGTTGTATTCTTCTCAGATTAGGTATAAGTACCAGTTATATTGAACCGGTGAACTTCTGCACTTCTGTCTTATTGTGGTACTGAAAGAGACGTTTTTCATTTGTCTGTTGAGGAAGTAATGTCATATTGGAGATAATGGGTTAAAATAATGAGATGATGTGGACAAGCAGTTGAAAAGGAGTTCCTGTGCATGATTGCATGCCTCAGCATTCATTAAAAAAATCACAATTTTAATTATTTTGGAGGATCTTACAGTAAAGTAATTACTCCTCCAGTTGCAGGAAATCTGAAGTGGTTAGTGCATTTAGGGATACATACCACTAGCTCTGTCATAGTAGAGATGTACCAGGCACTGCCCACTGTGAAATGACCTGGGGCAGAAACAGAACATGCCAGAGTCTTCAGAAGAAGCTGGAAACTGATGCTACAGTATGTTTCAAGAAGAGTTGCATGACCATCTTTTTCTGTTGCTAACACAGTCTTCAACAGACTGAAAATGGTGTTGTTGATGATAATGATACTTTGTTCGTCAGATGATGATTATTGACTTTAATTGATATACTGGTATGCTGTTCTTGTCTACAACATGTGTTGCTGCCCTGGTAATCTCCATTTTCCTACAACAACAACTCAGGGAAAACAATTTTAAGAACTAGATGAACAGAAGAAAATTTGACTAAGAGAAAGAGGGCTACAGAGAGAAGAAGGAGTTGATAACATATTTAATCAAGACTGAATGGATTCTGAGATGTGATTGGCCAATAGCATTGTGTTTAGCTGTTGTCCAGCATCATTTTACTAGCCTAATGATTCTGTATTGAATATCCCATTTGATAGATTTCCTTGGCTGTTGTGCCAGTGTGTCATCATGGGCCAATCATACCAGAAAGGTAAATCAGCCAAGGTCAACACTGTTTTCAGTTTTCACAGATGCCAGTATGAATTTTATGAATAATGTTCAGGCTTTGTTTTCAATAACCGGTCTTTGTGCTTATTAGTGTAAGATTTTATCTCACATTATTTTGCAATATCATGCATTGTCGATTTCTGTAGTCTGTAGTACTGGCTGCAGTCTTCCAGTGAACAGTATCTGGTGATGCCATTTTTTGCGTGGTATCAAATCTCAATCCAGACTCATATGTCACTCCTAATGTGTTTAAGAAGCGATTGAAAAGCCTACTGTTCTGTGAATATATGTCAAATTGTAAACAAATGTTTTTTGCTCTGTGGATAGCTGTCATTTTGTTAACAGATACATTTTTTGTTACGCTAGTTTGATAGCTCTCCACTTGTGGTGGTCATATTTTGTAACCTGTCTGTCTACATGTATTCAAAGCAGTCTGATGTTATTTAATTATGTTGACCTCCTTTGCAAGTTACTTTGGATAAAAGTATCTGCCAAGCAAATCAATGTACACGTAAATGTTTTTTGCTGAAACAAAGTAGGCTGTACCTGAACTATGAAGCATACCACTAAACCAATGAAGAAGCATTCCACCAACCTGTTGTTCCACATATTACTAGAATATTACTATGTGACATAATGTAAATGTTGAAGCTCAGTCACTTGTGGGCATGTTTCTTGATTGCCCATAGTCATTCTTTTTGTTGAATTTATGTGATGAGACCACATTTGCTTGTATTTTTCTTAACAACGTGTCCGACCAAAGTGAGCATCAGTTGTCTTCTTGAAAATTGGATTTAACAACCCTTGATCTGTGAAAGATATTTTGATGAAATCCACCCAGGTCTTAATATATTTCATTAGGCTAAAACATTATTTCTATAACAATTTTTTGATTTTTTATGTATTGGTAGAATCGTTGTTTCGTTGTTTTCTTATCTGTGTTCATATTGTGCAGTTTGGTGGAGGCATTACTCTCATGATTACCAATGTTCATATGTGCTCTTATGCACAAAGGGGTCAGTAGACAGTTTGCAGCTGTTAAAGTTTAAATGGCTGACCTTGAATGTGTTAAGGAGGAAAATATCAATTAAAGTTGTATGTTATTTAAAGTGCATTCCATGTGTTTTAATCAGTTGTATTTATAAAGAAAATCTGACAGTTACCCTTGGGAAAATGACAGGGATGGTCTCAAAGGCTGGGCTTAGCTCACAAAAGGATGTTTGAACACTTGGCTTTTGAACCATCAAGGACTTGGACTTCCTGCATTCACCTTAATTGCCATGTCTCTTGATAAGAGTCTGATCGATTTTTCACTGTTGTCTTGCAGTACCTACTCTCTGATTCCAGGAACAGTTTTTTTTTTTTGAGGTTGACCAATAATACCCCTAGTTTCAGTTGAGGTATTCCAATACTATCTAACTTTTCTGCCACACTGCCCAGGATTGTACTGTAGCAGGGCATTCAGCAATACGTAGTCTGAAAAAAATATACCCCTAAAGCATGCAAGGAATGCCACAATGGGCTTTAACAGGCCCTGACTTTTGACAGACCCCCAGCCTTAACTCCCTATGAAGACAAGAAAAACATCTCCCCCCACCCCCCCAAAAAAATGGAAGAAATCTTGGAAAAGACAATTCAGAGGGATTCAGATAGGTTGGGCATGCAGTGGGTGTCAAAAAATAGGGTAAATACAATACACAAAACAGAACACAAGTTAGGTGGCTGATCTATCGTAAGCACCTCAAAAATATAATAACAACAGTACAAACTACAAGGCAAAACACAAGAAAAGATTATACGACTCACTAAATACAGAACTATCACATACGATAATATAGATTTGTTCATATACATCAAAAACAAAGTAGAAACTAATTAACATAAATGAAAAATAACAGCCTTTGTACAATCACCTAATTGTAGAGCCATGACCAGAGTGTAGAAAAGGACTCAGGCAAGCCAGACATGGTCAGAGTCCTGGAGACCTCGGCCAGCAAGCCTCTTCCCCTCTATTGGCCATTCTACAGCTGAGTCATTGCTGGGCCGGCCAATGTGATGAGAAGATCCTTCTACCCGATGATTCAACTCAGGTTGCCACGGTGCTGCTCACTTTCTCTTACTTTCCCCATGTTTATTTCATGTAATTCAGTTCTTCCATGAACAGTTGGTTGTTTATGCCTCCCACGCTCCCTCACTAATGTCTACTGTGAGAAAAGGCAGATTATTACCACCTATATACCAGAGAATGAAAGTGAGTTAACGTGTTCAGCAGGGCAGCTTGCTAAAATCAGGGTACTGCACATGCAGTGCATTAAAACAAAAGTATTAGTTAATAAACTAATTTTGAGTTTAACTTCCATAACATCTCACAGTTTAAACATGTATTTAAAGATATCACAGAAACATCTCCCAAGTTAAATAAATTCTTAAAGTGTGTATATAGAAGTTAATTTAACAGGGAGATTTAACACTGGCTACTTCAGATGATTTTGATTTCCTTTCCTTTCAGCAGATCAAGAGCTGTGCCATCAAGCTGATTCTAAACTGGGCCGGTAAGTGTCTGCTGAGTCTGCCCTGTGATAGACTGACCTTGAATTCTTAGGTTTACAGTAAAATAAGACAAAGACAAAACCTTAACACTAGTTTAATGCAAGTTAGCTACTTAGCAAAAAAGTTAATTGTGACTGAACCACTTTATGAGTATTGTTTATTTAATTCCTGTTTTAAATTGTAGAATTTGGAGCAGGTACTTTATGAAATGTAAAAGATATTCACATTTGACACCCTGTGCTTTCATTTCTGCCTCAGGGCTTTTTTTGTTTGTTTTCTTTCTGTGTTTTTCCTTTCCTGTAACCTTGCTCTCAAAATTTTTGGCAACACAAGAGAATGTCTGCAGCTCCAAAGGCATACCGATCTTATCCTTATGTGGAAATGAAGGGGTGTCATTTTAAACTGCTGAAAGTGCGTCCACATCCAGTCAGTTACGATTCAAGTTCATAAGCATGCTTACGTAACAACAGTCATTGAACTGTAAATGAAGTGAATCCAATGTAAGGTGTTTGTATTCCGATGACTTATATAATTAATTCATTATCAATATTTTGTAAATTAGTTCTTTTGTGTTTTTCAGGTTAATCAGTTGAACAGAATTAATGTAACGGTGCATTTCCACACCACACCACCAGTTAACCTTACACGGTCAATCAGACTTTATTCAGTATGGTGCCTTCCATGGCACATTCATGTCAAAAAGAGCTATACAAAGCTATAAAGTGTACCTTAAAAGGTATAAGAAAGATCACCATACCTTGGCCAATTCAGCATCATGGGTTCCTAGAGTCTATACTGGTGGCATAGAGCACAAAACAGAAAGAAACCCCAGATGCGATGCCAATCTTATTAATGTTGTATCATATCACGTGAAAATAAACCATAAAATGGGCAAAAAGCACATTTACTTGAGAATTAAGGATAAGCTTACATGACCTTGGACTGTTGTAACCTGCTTTGATAATAAATGGATTTCTAGATAGGTAAAATCAAAGGCTGATTGCTTATACAAACATTTGAACAGTTTTCCTTCTAACCAAACTATGGCACTTACCTTATCGGTGGTTTGCCTAAGGTGAAGCATCAAGGAGGAAAATGGAAAGTAGCATTTGAAGTACTCACCAGTACTCTGTACCAGCACTTGGACACGTTGCTTTCTGGAACATCAGAATCTTATTCTTTCAGTGTTTGATTTCAGCCAGTTTCTCAAGAGTTTGCAGTTCCAGTACTTCTACATTTTACTCTTCGAAGTTTGGACACTTTTTCTTTCAGCACTCCATATCAAACTTCTCTGTACTGCCAACCGAGGTAACCAGCAGCTGGAAATTGTAGCGAGGGGGACCCCAACCCACCAGTCTTCTACTTAACATTTCTCTTTCTCCTTATATATGAATGTTGGGGACCCCCACCAAACCCCATGGCAAAAAGTCAAAATCCCTGGAGCACTGCCTGAGCTCTTGTAGTGTATGACCTACCTTAAAAGCCACAGCACATGTTAGCCTATTCATCAGCTGTAAGTACCAACAACAAAGCAGTTACTTTTTGCTTGTTCAATACAATATTTATGAGCTCAGAGAAAATAAGAAGCTGTTAGCCCTCTTAATAGAGCAGACTCTACAGATCAACACTTCAGGTCATTTATGGGGCTGTAGAAAATGTGATTGAAATGCCTAACAGATAATGGGTGGGAGTGGTGGTGATGGGGTGGGTTTAAAGGCTAGAAAAGTCGGAGGTCATCCCAGGCTGCACCAGAACATTTGTATTGCGTATTAATTTTATTTTTATTAATGTTTTATGCTTTATCATTCAACTATTTGCCCATATATTCATTCTCTTTTGGACTTTTACAGTTCTTTTACATTATTTTATTTTATATTATTAACACAGTGGGCTTTTAATATACCTTTAGTACCACAGATCCATCATTCAGTCTTCATTTTGTCTAGTGTGTCAGACTGCATACACTATTACTTGGCACTTTATAGAACAATCATCATTATATGTCAGTATAAGAATCATTGTTGTTCAACTGTTTTATAAATCTGTAGGTTACAAAAAAAGTATACAGATAGGTAACCTGTTACGTTCTTGTATCATCCTTCTGCGTTAAGCAAAAAATTAAAATGACTGAACTTCTTCTTCTGCTTCTTCTCTGTGTTCAGGTAGAAAACATACCTCCTAAAGAGAAATGAACAATGAAATAAAACTTGACATCAAGTTACAGAACATCACCAGGCAATGTCAGGGCATATTACCAATTTTCATTCATTCTTTTCTAATTAAGGTTCATAATGGACAGAAAATACAATCAAGTCACTTTTTGGGTTAATGTAGACGGACAGAGTTTCACATTTTTGTTTCCCTCACTGTCCCCATTCAACTTCAGAAAGTCTGAACAATTTTGTCAAAAATATTATGATTTCATATTTTAATAAAACTAAATTTGTTTTACTGAAATGTATACTAAGCTACTTTTTGATAAATAAGAATTCTACTCTGAACATGTCATCATTTTAAGAAGTTAACCTCTAGTCTACTTTAGTTTTTATAGCAAAATATATGTATCCAAAGATATGCTTTAATTTCCACATGACTGGTGAGGAAAGACCTTTTGGCATATATAATATCTAGTTCTTCCATCTTGTTCTGACCTTCCTCTTTGGGCAGCACACGCTAGGTCTAAATAATGTCCATGTTTTTGTTAACTGGTAACTTCTACTTAGCCAGCACTCATGCCTCCTACACTTCAGAACACGTCATCCACTTGAAGCTAAGCATGTACAGGCCTGGCCAGTACTTGGATAGTAGGGATGCTGCTGGAAGAGGTGCTGGCAAGACCAGCAGAAGGAGCTCAACACGTGGTCAGTGTGTGGATCCCAATGCCCAAATGCAGTGACGGGAACATTGTGTTGTAAATATGGTGCCATCTTTTGAAAGAGAGGTAAAACAGAGCTTCTGACTCACTATGGTCATTAAAGATCCCTGGGTATCTTTTGAAAAGAGTAGGGTTTATCCCAATGTCTTAGCTAAATTGCCCATCATGCCCTCGTCCCTTTTGGCCCTCTAATCATCCCCTCTCTCTAATAGGCTATTTCTCTCTGCCCTTCACTACCTCATAGCTAATGTGTGGTGAGAGTACTGGCACAATAATGGCTGTGGTTGAATCATCCAGGTGGGTGCTACACATTGGTTGTGGTTAAAGTGGCTCCCCTCTGTCTATGTAAAGTGCTTTGAGTAGTGAGATAAAAACACTATATAAATGTATTTAATTATTAATAAAATTCATATTTGATGCATCTAGATGTAGATCTGGGATTGTGTCATGTAGCTCTAAGTCTACAAGAACAGAGCAAAGTGTCTCCTAGTACAGACTGCTGTGTCTTTTAATTAGAGATAATTAAACCTTTTAAAAATCCACTGTGGCAGATGCCAGGGCCCTTACCCAGCCAGGGACACCAACATAGAAGGACTGGGGGAGAAGGCTTATTCTTGACACTTTCTTCCCCGGAAAGCTAGAGGGCAGTCCCCCTGGCTTGTAGCTGGGTCACAGGTTTGGAGCATGAAAGATCAACCCTGCTTGGGCCTGTGGCCACTGCCAGGGGGCACCTGGACCTTACCCAAGCCCTATTTAGCAACACTTTCACCAAACCTGGAGTTCTTCTGGGTGTCTTATAAAAGGGGTCAGCCACCACTATTCAGGGAGTCAGAAGGTGGTGGACGAAGCTTGCCAGAAGAGGAGTTGAAGTGGAGAAGAAAAAACAGGAAAGGCTATTGTCTTGGACTGTGCTATTGGGTGCTTTATGTAGTGTGTTGTGGGGAGCAGAGAAAGGGTGCTTCCCCACGTGAATAAAATGTATGCTGTGTGGCCTGCCTGTGTTGGGTTAGGGTGGCTGTATGTGCCCCTGGGGTTCACACAACCTATTAAAAAGAGGTTCAAGCAACATCAGACACAAGACAGGAGCTCTCATTTAAAATCAATAAAAGGTTGTTAACAAAAAATAACAAAACAACACAAGACAGGAGTTCATCTTGGACGGCATACAAGTACATTACAGGGCACATTCATCCTCATTCATTCATACATGGCCAGTTTAGCGTCTCCAGTAAACCTGACCTGGTGAGTGTTTAGTGATGTGGACATAAAATAAAATAATTGGAGTAAATGTGCATGGATACAAGGAGGCAATTGGACAATTTCATTTGGGCAATGGCCAAGCCATGTTTATAATCTAGGACTTTGAAGAACTGACCACACTGCCACTGTGTCATCCTATTTTACTAAATTCATGTATTGTTTCTTAGTAGCAAATGAAGGCAGAATATATTTTATAAACAACAGGGCATGTTTGATTTATATATTTTTTATCAATTTGTTTTTTTTTTTGCTTCAGTGACAAGCAAATAATAACTGCATATTACCAAATAGGGCGGCACGGTGGCGCAGTGGTAGCGCTGCTGCCTCGCAGTTAGGAGACCCGGGTTCACTTCCCGGGTCCTCCCTGCGTGGAGTTTGCATGTTCTACCCGTGTCTGCGTGGGTTTCCTCCCACAATCCAAAGACATGCAGGTTCGGTGGATTGGCGATTCTACATTGGCCCTAGTGTGTGCATGGTGTGTGTCCTGAGGTGGGTTGGCACCCTGTCCAGGATTGGTTCCTGCCTTGTGCCCTGTGTTGGCTGGGATTGGCTCCAGCAGACCCCCGTGACCCTGTATTCGGATTCAGCGGGTTAGACAATGGATGGATATTACCAAATATTTAAACCCTTTGAAAGAAAGGGTTAAGATACTTACACAGTCTTTCACATTGATATCTTACTATGTTAGTGGGAACAGTTCTTTCTCCTAATTTTAATGGTTTAATGGTTTAACTTTATGGTTTTAATAGAAAAACTGTTAATATTATCAGTTGAAAGGTACATAAGTATTAATGGTAGGGAAAACCAGGACAGCACTACCTTATGAAAATGCTTACAATGATGTCTGAAGGCAGAACTAAACAAGACAAAATACGATACAGTATGTGCTGTCTGTCACCTAAGGTTAGGGTTAGATTTATATTGCAGTGTATCATATGAGGGTAGTACTGCTGTCCTGCAGTAAGGACACAAGAGTTCATGTTCATCCCAGGTGCTCCTTGAATGGAGTTTGCATGTTCCTTCTGCTTCTGTGTTGGTTTCCTCCAGGTGTTCTGATTTACTCTCAAAATTCAAAGACTTGCAATTTCAGTGAAACAGTGTTGTTAAACTGGCCTTTGTGTGTTCACCCTACACTGGACTGGCGCCCTGTGCAGGTGTTGTTTCTGCTTTACACCCAATGCTTGCTGGGATAGACTCGAGCTTCCCCATAACCCCACCCCGGATAAGCATGTTAGGAAAATTAATGTATTGCATGAGACAGTTTTTATCTTGAAATGCTTTACATTGAATTATTATGTGTTCTATTAGGTGTTACGATGTACCCAAAAAAGGAGAGGAAAAAACTATGAAAGAACTATGAGTAACACAAAACTTCCATCCATCCATTTTCCAACCCGCTGAATCCGAATACAGGGTCACGGGGGTCTGCTGGAGCCAATCCCAGCCAACACAGGGCACAAGGCAGGAACCAATCCCGGGAAGGGCGCCAACCCACTGCGGGACACACACACCAAGAACACACTAGGGCTAATTTAGAATCGCCAATCCACCTAACCTGCATGTCTTTGGACTGTGGGAGGAAACCCACGCAGACACGGGGAGAACATGCAAACTCCACGCAGGGAGGACCCGGGAAGCGAGCCCGGGTCTCCTAACTGCGAGGCAGCAGCGCTACCACTGCGCCACCGTGCCGCCCCAACACAAAACTTTTAATATATATATTAAGATTTTCCAAAACTATACCAAAATATCACAACATTTCAAACTGTCCAAAACTATAGATGAAAAGAATTCAGGAACAAAATTGAAAAATTCAAGAATTAAATTCAAAGAATATTAAAAAAAAAACAAAACTTGAAAGCAAAAGCAAAAGAAAAATGAAGGTAATCCATGAAAGATAAACCAAATCTGCTATCCAAATACCAAAGTCAGAAAGCAAAAATCCAAAATCAAAAGGCTAAATGGATGAAAACTAAGGTCTGAAAAAAATCACAAATAGGATGCACAGCAAAGAGCCAAGTAAAGCTAAAAGCTAATGCCACAGCAATGCGTCTTGGGTTTCAGGTGCCTTAACTCGGACATTAAGTAACCTCAAAGAGTTTTAAACACATCCTTATGGGGAAAAAGGACTGGACACAAATTACAAATAACAGTAGAAATGTTAACACAGGACAAACAAGGGAGTGGGAGTTCATTCAGTTTAATTTTATTGTCCCATGAGGAAAATTTGCTTTGTCAATTGGATTTACAGAGATACCATGACGTAACTTTAAGAAGACATCACAAAGAACACAGCCGCCAAACATAAACTTAGTACAGATACATTAAATATAGCAGTGAGTGGTTATAGTGAAATGTGACAGGTGTCTGGTCACACTTACATGTAATCTAACTTAAACACCTTTAAAATATCCGACTACGCCACCCAGTTTTATTAAGAGACTGGGAACTCTTGAAATGGATAGAAAATAGCACACAGGGTTCTTTAAATTGGGCGGTGGGAACACACAATGAAAGACACAACAGTAAATTCAGGAAAAGCAACAGTAACTTCTATTACACAAGACAATAATAAGTACATTAAAAATGAACATAAACAAAATCTAACAATATCAGGAACAAAATTCCTTTTTTAGAAAGGAAAGCACACAGTCCACACTCTAAAAGTCCATTAAAAATAAGGATTGGAGGATACAGCCTTTAGTGGTGCAGAGTCCAGGTTTGTGCGCTGTGTTACCCCAACAACTAATCTTCCAACTGTCCACGGATACACTGTTCACCGGACACTCGTTTCCCAACAGAAGTTTTATCAAAATCGTGGAATCCCTGTCAGCGTCTCTTCGTTGTTCCTTTTTTTCCACTCTGGGCTTCTTGTGTTGCTGTGACCTAGGCACGCCTCATTTCTTGTCTGTCAGCTTTGTTCAGTCCTTTCATGCGGCTTCCCTCTCTCGCTGGAACCACAACTGGCATCTCCTTGTGTAGCTGTCTCTTCCTCCCTGGAAGTAAGTATTGCCGTCATTGTGCCTCACGTCATGCCAGCCACTTACCCTCGTCTAGCTGCGAGCCCCTGTGCTCTCTCCGAGTGTCTTGGCAGCGTTCTCAGTGGACTGTCCCTCTCTTTGCCTTTTCCTGCCCAGAAGTTAAAGTCTCCTTCAGTCCCTGCCATTATCAGTTCTGGACAATTGGATTAAACAATGGCACATCTAAATTTCCTGGGTTTAACAAATAATGAAAACACAAGTTACCAAAATGTATTGTTACCAACTATCAATGAGTACACAGCTGATTAGAAACCAATGTTCTCAGACATGTTCATTTCCAAGTCAGGTAAATGCAAACATTTTCCAAGGAAAGAGCAGTTCTTTTATCCCAATGTTATATTGTTTGTATGTTTAAAAAGTTAAAACTTCAAAGCGATAATTCTTTTGCAAGACAGAAAATACCGATATCCTGCAGACAGCCATCACAATAATCAGTAACAGGATGACCCAGGAAATTTGCCTTTTAACTTCTTGCCCCAGTCCAAACAATGGGTGCCTATTGCCTGTTCATCTGCTGGGTTTTAAATGTAATATTTACATGTTTCTTTTCCTAAGAGACAAATGGACTAACCCAGTGTACAAAAATGTCCCCCTCTGACAGAAATATTAGATCAAACATATTAGGCATAATAATTAAATCAACATTTGATGATTGATGCAAAAAGCTAACAGTTCAACCTATGATGTAAGCCCATGGATGTTAGAATTCAGTTTATTAAGAACTTCATAGCAGTTGGAATGAAAGAGTATCCTAACTGATTGCTGTGTACCCCTGGAACCAGTGCCGTGATAGCAACAACTAATATTGAGAATGCGGTAAATGAGTCCTCGCTGAGAGGATACACTGAAATATTTGCTTGTTAAACAGGTCCATGAGGTTGGACTGTTGACACCTTGGTATTTTACTGCTCCACTTTATAATATTATTTATTCTGTTTATGTTGCTGATAATGCGGTGGGCTGGCGCCCTGACCGGGGTTTGTTTCCTGCCTTACGCCCTGTGTTGGCTGGGATTGGCTCCGGCAGACCCCCGTGACCCTGTAGTTAGGATATAGTGGGCTGGATGATGGATGGATGGATGGATGTTGCTGATATTAAGATAACCAAACCATGCCAGCAGAACATAAGTAAAGACAGAATCAATACAAGATTGATAAAAGAATAACATAATGGAAGGACTCACAATCAAAAGACTCGGCTTCCTCAGACAATAAAAATGAAAGAGAAAAATTAAAAATACTTAAACATACAAAATCTTTACATGATAGAACTAAAAGACTCAAAGTAAAGCTTGACATCAAAAGAACTAAACAAATCAAACACAATATTTAGTTTAGGTTGCTCTACTTACATGTGTGTCTGCTAGCTAACTGGTAGTTCTGTGAGGAATGCAATAAGCAAGGACCTGCTTATATTCAGTTGGTACTCGACGTCGACACTGTAATTACTGTATATCATAGTCTTTTTAAGTCTTATGATGCTATGAAGATAGCATATTTAATTGTGTGATTTGGGGAAAACTAAATGATTATTAAAACCATAAAACTGAAAACTTTGATGTGACTGTAATAGTGGGCTTAAATGATTGATATTTGACCTGTCTTCTTTTAAAGGGAATACAAATAATTAATAAGCTTCAATGGAAAATAATGATAATGTATTTGATTTAAAAATACGGAAACCCATTTTGAACAACAAGAACAGGCATTGTATTTTTTTAAATGTATAAAAATGCTTCACTTTAAAACACAACTTAATGTGAAAAATTAATATATACTATGATTGTGAACAAATAATTTGACTGGAAAAATGCAAAACTTATCCTTTACACAAATTTTCTTCTTTTGTGCTTTAACTCCATCCACTCATTCATTTTCTAACCCTCTTGAAATTAATACTTTAATAACCAAACATAGAAGGCGATCAAACACACAAAAATGGCATTATAATTCTGCTATGTTCAGTGTACAGTAGTCACTAAGACCATCCTGTTTCACTTAAGATCACAAATACACGTTTGGGTTCTACATGGAGAAGAGATGTAATAAGTGAAGAAACCGATTCACTTCTCAGGGAGGCCAGTTCGAAAGCGATTCCCTAAAGCCATTGAGATTTGGCTTACTGATTCAATGAATTGTTAATAAGGGGCACAAACAGTCCTTTGTTCTTATTTGATTAAATGCAGGAAACCTGATACAAGAAACAAGAGACTGAAGAATGTAAGAAATGTGCACGTGTGTGTATGTGTATGTCTGTGCAAATTCAACCATCCATTTATACCACCGTTTGATGATATGGGTTTAAATTCATGGGTGCAATGTTGCAAATGGTTGTTAAAAATCATTTCAATTGTTCACATTTTTTTTCAGATGGGTTTCCTAACCTCATATACTGCTTTTTTTTAAAAAAAAAGGGCAACATTGGCTTACTTGTAAATAACACTACTTTGTCCTGCTTTTTGGTTACATTTTCTCAAATACTTGTCATTAGGGCAGTGCTTCTTAGGGGCTTCTTAGTTCTTAGGAGCGCATGGCTCCGTCAAGAGGGGCGCGTTTGACCTTGGGGAACATGCTTTTTTATTTTTATTTTAAATTTTTTTTGAATTTAGAATGCACTTTAGATCTTTTCTGTTACATTTAATAAAGCTATTCTTTGTTGTAAATTGGTCCATATTTCTTTCTTTTTTTATTCTCTTATACATTAATAAGGATACAGTGTTATGCAGAGGTGTACTTATAACAATTTTATAGACAAATAATACTATTTATAGTCGCGCGGGGGGCGAGATGTTTTCTTCTTCCTAGGAGGGGCATGACAGAAAATAATTGAGAAGCACTGCATTAGGGTAACATGGGTCCTCTTTTCTTGCTGGGATTTGTTTTTCTTTTAAATGGCCTCTGCCATGCATGTACTACATAACTGTTACAGTCTGTTTCAGCAAGGGGATTTTCACCAACTGGGGATTTAATGTATCTTTTATATCTCTTTTGCTCATTTTTTGTGTCAGAGTTGTTGATTATTTAGTTTCTATATGTCTTCATGTGCAATGTGTTTAGTGGGTTGTCCCCCAAGAGGAGGAGCTACCTGTCCATCACTGTCAAGGGACACTGAGAAAAACGTACAGTCCTTTGCGGTTCATTAAATGTTTTGGCATTAGTGAGTCCTTTTGTGTTAATTCTGTGCTTTAGTCAATTTTTGGATTTCAGCCTTTTTGCTTTGTTTTTTCAACTATTCTTCAGACTTGAGTATTGGGATATTGTTTGCTACAGGATTGTCGATTACAGGCAACTCCTGTGGTACCTTTTGTGTTCTTTAGAGCTTCTTTGTTAAAAAGTCCTTTTAGTTTATAAATATTTTTATTTTTAAAGATTCTACACCATGCCTTTTCGTGGCTTGCCAAGGTTTGAATGTTTTCGCCCTTCTAGTGGACATTTTTGAGATATTCTTGAGGAACCCCAAGTTCATGACAATAACAATCTGAAGCCCATTCAATCTAATGCGCTGTTGCAGATGGCTGCAAGGCTGGGCACTTTGCAAAAAACACCATTGGACCATCCATCACTGATGTTCTATAAATTTTTCCCGGGTGTTCTATATTTTAATGTTTTGCTCTGAAATGATTTTCACAAACTAAATAAGAAAGATCATTCAATTATCATTTTTTTAACTTTTAATTCCAATACAGAAAAGTGATTCTATTCATTTTAGACTATCCAAAATTAGATCTTTAGGATTCTCAGCAAAGCTATCTTTTTTTTTTTACAAGATTAGTGTTGAAATTTTAGGAGCCTTGCCTAAAACCCACTCTCTTCTCCTTTCTATCCTAAGTCCTCCCTTAGATATTAACTGAAGATGTGTAGGACCTGCATCCTGATGCCATGTTTCTAACAGGTGTGAGGTTGAGGGGTGTGAGAGGTTTAGATGACTTCCTGCGACTGGTTTTAAATGCAGCTCCCACCTGTTTGTAAAGGTTTCATCCTGTTCCTGTCCACACCCTGGACATTTTGTCATCTGGCTGGATGCTAAAAGTATTTTGTTTCTCCTTGTTATCTTGTATGTAAGCTGCATACCTTGTGTCATTAGCTCTGTTGTAAGGCTGTTAAGTCTGGACTTGGGATGTTTGTTTTTCTGCTGTATTGGATTTGTCTTCAACCTAAAGAGGTATTTCTATTCAGACTTAATAATGTCTCATCAAATATGGTTTTTGATTTGATTTTTTTTCCTACTTTTATCTGCATTTTTTTTGTTTGCCCTGTGCATACCAGGCCTGTTCATGTCCAGTTTCCTTACAGGTTTGAGGTAGCTGTTGTCAATTGCTTAGTGTATTTTCACTTTCACTTGTTGCTGGTTAGATTCACACTTGAAAATGTCTTACTTAACTCTGTGTAATTCGCAGAATTATTGCTATTTCCAATTTTGTAATAATTTCTTATCAATACCTTTCATGGGCCAGGAAAATACAGTAGTTGGGAACATGCACTAATAGCACATTGCTGCACCCACCACAAGATGAACCACAGGATCTGATCTTAATGAACACAAGGCAATCAGGCCTGTTCTGAACAAGAGCATTCAGGGGAACATTTTCTGACAGAGCAAGACTTGACATTTACTTATGACTTTAATTTTTGGTTAAGCTCTTGGTCTGATTTGCCGAACTGTGGAGAATTAAACTCCACCAAAAACCCAGTTCATTAGAAGACTGCTCTCTTGATCTGTCCCTCTATCTCTACAACTTTGGCCTCATTTGTTTCAAATGACTGCAGCCAGTGTTATGGTAGCTTCATTTGGTTGAAATTGCATTTCGTTCATATAAATACCTACAAATTAACAATATTAGACTTAATCCAAACTTGTTGGCTAACCCGATATGAAATTAATTGTAATGTTGACTGGGCTTCTCCAACCCATGCACCCAAAGTAGAAGTGGAAAAGAAGCATTTGAACTGCATCCTGTCAGAGACAGGACAAAATAAGTGGTAAAGCACAGGGGGAGAGCCCAAGGGAGGAGCACTATCAATTCAGGAGAATAGTAGAGGCAGAATAGTGAGAGAAAGAAAAAAAATAGTACTAGCTAGATCAGTGTGTGAGACCGTAGGCTCTTGTGATGTTCTTGTTTTGATGCAGTAGGGACTGCATTTCATAATTAAAGTAAGGTGCTTTGGCATTCGCAAAAAGATTACCTGGTGTCCTGTGTGGTTCCTTCAAGGGTCACTGCACTGGTGTTAGAAGTGGGATGTGGAAGACTTTTGTCAAAGATGTGATACTTGCAACACCCTAAGGTCAGTCGCGCACTCCTCTAGAGCAGTGTCAGGTTTGAGCATCTAATGAAATGGTGGGTGTTGATTTCCTGGGTCCTTTTCCCAGGTCTGAGAAAGGGAACCATTTTGTGCTTGTCGCATTGGATTGTGTTACCAAATGACCTGAAGCCTATGCCCTGCTAGACCAGGAGGTGGAAGCAGTTGCCAAAGCCCTTATAGCTGTTATTTTTTAGCCAATTCTGCATACCCAGAGAACTGCACTCTGACCAGGGCTGTAACTTTGAAAGCAGGGTTTTCCAAATAATGTGCCAACAACTGGGGATCAAGAAAACCCACATCACTCCACTGCACCCCCAGAGTTATGGAGTTCAACAGAACCCTAACAACAGTGCTGGCTTTAAGGACTACACAGGGTCAAAGAAACTGGGATTCGCAATTGGCAAAAATTTTCATGACCTGCTGCTCTGCTGTTCAGGAGTGAACAGCCTGTGCGCCAGCAGTCCTAATGTACAGGCATGAACTCCGGAGCCCCCTGAGATTAGCATATAGGTGTCCTTACAATGCCCCTGATGCCCATGCCTCGCCCCCACCGGAATTACAGTATGCAGGTCTGGATCATCTGAATGCTGTACATGAATTTGCCCAAAATTGCCTTCAAGCCGCTGGTAAGAGGCAACACTGGAACTAGGATCTCCATAAGTAGGGGAGACACTTCTGGGCAAGAGAATCTGTACAGGTCATTATCCTAAAACGAAGGCAATGGCGCTGCTCAAAACTAGATAGCTCCTGGGTTGGACCTTGCCTTGGGTAAGATAGAGTGGGAGAAGTGGTATACAGAGTCCAACCTCCTCTTACTGGGGAAAAGGTTGTACTCCACAGGGATAGACTGGCTCCATACCTTGGTGGGCCCTTCACTTCTGACTCTCCAAAAATTGACTGTGGATCAATCATCATCTACAGCACAGGAGCATCCAGAAAAATGAAAAGCTCAGCCAACTTGCACTAGCATTACTAGCAGTAGGCCTACCAACTTCCGTGATTTTGTAAAGACCTGAGCAACCAGCAATGTAAAGTTGACTGGGCTTACCTAACTCGCACATCCACAGTAGGAGCAGAAAATAAGCCTCTGAGCTGCAGCCTGTCAGAGATAGGACAAATTAAGCGGGGATACAAGAAGAATGAGGAGCTGAGGATCGCAGGTAATTCAGAAGGATAGTAGAGACAGAATAGTGAGAGAAAGGAGGGAAACAGTGCTAGACAGATCAGTTTGATGGTGTGCCTGGGATCTTAACATCAGGCAGACAAGAGGGAGACCACAGTTGAGACTGCATTGCACAGTTAAAGTAAGGTGCTCCGACATCCACAAAAAGCTTACCTGGTGACCTGCGTGGTTCCTTCAAGGGTTGCTACAGTCCTGTCTATTGCTGTGCAGATTATTTGGTCATAAACTTTGTTGTTCTTTAAAAAAAAAGTGATGATCCATAACATGTATCACCTAGGCAGACTAAAGTTAGGAAACAGCTGCAAAGACTTCAGTTTTAAAATGGAATAGCTAAAAAATGTTGTTTTTCATTTTTATAGATTAAATGACAAAAGCTAAGATGTTGGTCTATAATGTGTTTTTTATGCAGATATGCAAAAAAAGATTTTCTGTTTTTCAATATTATGTTTGAAAATTAAAATAAAATAACTAACAAGTGCATATAACTCTCAATAAGTAATGTCCTCTTTAGGGAGGTCCAAAAAAACCAACTAAATATCAGATTCAAGTTCTTCACAAGGCTAGTTTTATTTTTTATCATATTTATAACAAATGCACAGATTTTTAAATGAAAATAAGCATTATTTAGCAGTCATTCATTCCATTTGGAATTTTTTATGTCATCTGATCTGAGCAGCAGACAGCTGTTCCACACTTGAAAGAAAACAACATTAACACTGAAGTTTAATGTTCACTTTACTGAAGTTGCGACATTCTTGCAATGGTTTGTCGAAGAATAAACTGTTTCTGTTCCTCATCCTTTGACAGTATACCATTGTTCTTTTTGATGAGACTTATTCCTCTTTCAGTATTCCTCTTTCAGGTCCATCATTCATTATTGTCATGTGTGCCGACAGTTTACAAAATTCATTGAACATTGGGTCATCTGTTCCCTGTTCTGGTGGTTTCTTAAAAAAAGATGGTTTCTTGAGAAAAGACTAAGAACTTTCTTTGCTATTGCTATTTTCCAGAAGGACAACAAAAAAAGTTTTTTTTTTTTCTGTGACCAGATCCTCCAACTTCAGCTGCTCAGATCCATTTGTCTCTTTAAGATGTTGAGGAATGTCTGATAATTGCTAAAGGAAGACAGTGTAAAAAACCCGTGCATGCAGTGTGTCAGGTCTCAGATAAAGAAGAAGACGAGCTGTTTATTGATGCAGTACTGCCTGATTGAAAGAAATAATGATAATCAAATCCTTGATTCAATAACACTCACAAAACAATTACTGTATATTGCTTTGCACCAACTTTTGCACTTTATGTTGAAATTTTGGTTATTATTATTTAAAGACCTTTTAAAGGCTTTTTTTTCAGAAATTAAAACAGCTTCAGTTTACAATATTCATGTACTTTCTGTCGCCCACTAAAACTTTTAAATTAAAAAAAACATTTGCGATTTGCAAATGAGATTAATCATTAAACACAGCCTGGGCCCACCCTAATAACAGAAGCTATGTATATATACAGTATGTATATATATGTATGTGTGTATATGTATATATATATAACTACTCATGACTACAAAACAATTACATTGCTCATTTCTTAAAACTAGAATGTTCTGGAATATATAAATATATATATATATATAAATAGATAGATATGACAACAACACTCAATATCAATGACAAAACAATTACATTAACAATCATCTTACGTTACTGCTAGAATGTTCTAGGAACTCCACCCTTTGCTTCTGCTGAGATTATCATTAAATGGGCTAAAACAGAAGCTCCTACTTACTACTAGCTTTTTCTTAAAACTAGAATGTTCTGGAAACGCCCAGTTACTGCTAGAATGTTCTAGGAACTCCACCTTTGTACTAGATTGTTCTCCATTGCATTTTTTTTCTTATTTTTTCCTACTCATTTTGCCAGTTAAGATTTCTTTTCAAGAATATGCACTTAGTAAAAATACATATAAAATGTTCAGAATGAAGCAACCTCTAAATGTTTCACAATTTAGCCAAAATATCACAGCTAAGCAAGCTATCCCTAATTGACAAAAAATAATCTTTATGGAAAAATGATTCCATAAACATCAACTCTTTGGACTGGTTTGTGGACCACCGTAGTTCTCTTATTTCTCCCGTGCAACCATGGACTTATGTAGTGCTAAAGTATACTATGGTGTAATGGCA
Source organism: Polypterus senegalus (assembly GCF_016835505.1). Taxonomy (NCBI): domain Eukaryota; kingdom Metazoa; phylum Chordata; class Cladistia; order Polypteriformes; family Polypteridae; genus Polypterus; species Polypterus senegalus. The sequence continues at coordinate 123,744,149 of NC_053156.1, forward strand.
TTTTATGGCTCAACTGCAAGTGCACATTACCTACAAGGAAAAAATCATAAAACATTAGATAGTAGTAAATGAATGCAAAGAGAAAGCACAAAATGCTTTGAATTCTTAGATAGCCTTAGTTTATGCACTTTTGTAATTTTATGTGACTAATACATTGCTTTATGTGTTAATTTGAGTGGGATGTTTTGCACAGTTTTCATCTTCGTAGGCTGGCATAGAGAACATTACTGGTACAACATAGAGTGACTAACATAGCGAAATGGCCATTTATTAAAACAGGCCTAATAGTACAATGGAAAATCTGTCTGTTTCGATTAACTAGTGCATTTATGACTGTCTTTTCACCGGATATTCCTTATATCCCTCTGTTTTTGTACATCTTGTTGCCTTTTTTATCAAACATTCTAGCCCTTATAACCATCTGTCTTTGTACTTCTTTTTGCCTTTCTTCATCAGACACTCCAGACCTTTTGCAGACAATATGACACATGGACGAATGCCACATGGTTTACTTTTGTCCATTGGACATTCCAGTCCTCTTGTGAACACTAGACAACATCACACCTGGGCAAGGGCACGGATGCTGGATAGATGAACGGCTTATCTTTTTTTATAGATACAGGTGATTTTCTGCAATTGTGAGTTCACATAGTTTTGTTTGGGATTATCTTCACTTGTTGATGCTCTATTGTATGGACACCTGTGACTGGTGAGATCCTTTCCCATGACTAAATCAATTGTCTAAAGTGACTCTTCAGGGGTACTGTAAAGCTGAGTCTCATTGACTCCATCAGACAAATAGCAAATCTGGGTTGGAACTGATTAAATTCTAGTTATGGATTGGTCTCGAAGAGAACTCCATATTTGTTTCCTGTCTCAGGGCCTCATGCATAAACAGTGTGTATGCACAAAAATGTTGCATATTTGCCGATTTCCATCCTCATTTGGAGATGTATAAAAACTAAACCTGGTGCAAAGCCGCACACATTTTCATGGCAGCCTCCCACCATGCGTACATACTTTCCTGTTCGATTTTGCAAACAGGCGGCACCCAGCATCAAAGCAGTCCTACTGTTTCTGTGGTCTCTCTTTCTTTTTTAGATTCACATCCATGATGTGGGCTTTATATCAAAATTAACTGCATATCATTTACAAATTTAAGGCACTTGAATATTATCATTCTGGAACAATATAATGGTGCACAGAATGGCCAAACTATTCCAACTACCAGAGCTGCTTTAGTGTTGTTACTCACAGTACACCGAAGAGAGTATTTTAACTTGTTTATTGTATTTGTGTGTTGTATTACAGTTGCACAGGCTGTGTTGAGAGTGTGGGGGATTACAGCTTACAGCAGAGGATACAGCTTCCAGTCCTGGAGGACATTTATAGTACACACCGCCTCAGGAAAGACCACCAGCATCTGCATGGATTCTACTTATCCATGCCACAGTCTATTTGAACCTCTTCTACGCAGCAAACACTTCAGAGACTTTCCCAAAAAGATCTTGAGTCTCAGAAACAGTTTCACCGCAAGAGCTATAAACGCACTCAATCAGTCCATCAAGTGCTCCCAGTAGAACTGTTGGTACTTACATGTATAATTTCAATTACCTCACTATAAACGTGTACTACAACTATAATATTGCACAACCTGAGCCACTTTATGAACCATTTGCACTATCTGCACTGTATGTATATTGTATATGTATATGTATATTTTTCATTGTTTTTATTGTATTTTTTTTTTTATAATTTTATAGGAAAATAAGTTTATAGAGGAGTTGCATATTGAATTTCACTGTACCATGCAATGACAGAAAAGGAATTCAATTCAAAAGAAGAGAGCGTGTATTTACAGATGTTTATGACTGACTTCTAAGTCAATTTAGATTTCCAAGAAGTACAGTATCCTCTTGGTGTTGTGTGCTGTTAGAATACTAGAATGTACACTTGATATAATTTTTATGATGAAATGCATTAAAGTATGTATATTACATTTTACAGATAAATTGTTAACTTCACTTAAATAATGTATACTGTTAATAATTAAACATGTGCGGGCACGGTGGCACAGCAACAGTGATGAGCTGGCACCCCATCCAGGGATTTTTCTTGCCTTTCGCTCTGACTTTGACATCTGACCATTCCTTTTTTATTTTGGGCAATGTGCAACTTTCTGAACTTGAATTTTCAAGTGCCACTCCATCAATTTAGTTCTGTTGCTCATACCATTGCCTAAACCACCAAACTGTACTTTTTTTGCCTCATTTCGCACTTCGCAATCCATGAAATTCTTCTTTTTTATACATGCTTTTCCCATTGTCTTTTAACAAAACACTGAAGGAAAGGGGCCATTTATATTAATTTGTATATTAAAATATGCAAAATTCTGGGAGGAGTTAGGGTGGGGCTGTAGATGCGTGCATGTGTGTTAAAATTCATGTTGATTGAGATTTATAAAGGGGAAGTGCATGGAACTTTGCTTATGCACAGCTTTATGCACCTGAATTTTTGTGTGTACACACATTTCTGTTTTTGTCCATATACCATGTTTTGGTGTAAATTCTACACATGCCGTTATACATGAGGCCCTCGGTCTTGACTTGGTCTCACTATTATTTGGACTAGGAATTGATGGCCCCAGCACATCTTCGACTCAGTCTTGACTTGATATCTACTAGTTTGGGTTTTGGACTTTTCTTCGTCTATGGCACCATGTTGTTGTACGCTAGATCTTTTAAAGACCCAAGAAGCAAATGATGGCTATTTTCCTTTTTCAATGACAACAGGAAATGACTACTGTACATCTGATTTTGCTTTTCTGATTTTTATGTGTTTAAAATTGGCATTTTAAGAGACTTGTTTTAACTGCATCAGCCAAAGGGAATGGCTCACTAAATATAACAACATTTAGCTTAAATGTAAAGATTTAGGTCACCTCTCAATTATAATTTTGCAATAACTGTGGAAAAAAAAACTTTTCAAAGATTCAGATTATTTCAATCCCTCCTGTTATCACTTGGCTTCCTTCTGGGACCCACAGTAATAAACTGATATCCCATGCTGCGACATATTAAGTTTGGTGGTAGTGGGAATGCAGACTCCTAGATGAAAGGTTTGAATTGAAAACCAACAATGTACTGTAGATGGGGCTAAGCTGTCTTTCTCAAGTCAAGTCGGGTCAAGTCAAGTGGCTTTATTGTCAACCCATCCATACATCATATTGCACCATATAGTGGCACAAAATAACGCTTCCCAGGACCACGGTGCAACATACACAAAAACACAGGACAAGTGCAAAACAGGTAAAGAAGTATGTGATATTATAAACAGACAGATATATAAATAATAGGAAACTGAATAGATAGTAATGATAATTTCAGCAGTCATCCAAATATTTTAGGTTGAAAAAATGAATTTGTTTCACCACTCTGTCCAGCCACGATCCTGCCATTCCACCTCTGAGAGCAGATGGGATGGTAGTCTGTAAGCACCACTGCTTGTAAGTCTACAAGTAAACCCTCACGTTGACATTTTCAAATATTATAATAGATGTTTAATAGATAGATAGATAGATAGATAGATAGATAGATAGATAGATAGATAGATAGATAGATAGATAGATAGATAGATAGATAGATAGATAACTGCATTTTAGCCTTTTTTTAACATTATGAGATCCTGCAGATCATTTGCTGACTTTGTACCATCTCTATTTTATTTTGATGGCTGTTCCAATGAATTTCATTCAACTCAAACAACTTAAAGGTCCGTTTTGTTGCAAATATTTGTGAAGATGTTGCAATCCAGGATGAAGAAGGTGTATTTTTTAATAAAAAAAAGAAAATACTGCAAGGAGAAACCATATTATTTCCAAGAGTTTATTATTTTTTAAAATACATAGGTAAAACATTACTCCCTGATTGCTGCCATCATTCAAGCTAAACTGACAGAGACACAGTTATATAAATAAACAATCCAATTTTATACAAAAAATATAAATCTATGGAAAAAGTGTTAAATCACAGCAGTTTCAATTTGACCAGCTGAGATACTGTAGGAAACTGGGAGTACATTAAATATTTGTACAATAAAGAAAATATTTTTAAAAAGTCATGTAAAAGAGACATTCCATTTTAAGTTTGTCTATTTTTTAAACTGGTATCAAAACCTTCATGCCAACTTTGAATCTGCATTGCTAACATTGATATAAATAGCTAGGGTTTATGCTTAAAATTCAAATCCAAGTTTAAATAAATGTGCTTTGCAGATAGAAACATTATTTTTTAAATATTTCAGATATAGTTGATTGCTTGGTACATTTTTGCTTGTTATTAGGCTTAAAAGGTGACTGGTTTGCTTTTTTGTAATTTAACGTGTTTATTTTCATTTCTGGTTATTTTTTTTTCCCTTAAAAATATTGGAATCATCAACAGTATTAATGGCCACTTTACTCAGAAGCTTAGATACAGAATATAAAAAAATCACCAAAAATCTTTAAGCAGACTGAAGACTACATCGGTTCATTTTAAAAGAACACATGAAAAGTGCGCACTTTATTCCTTATGGCCCAGTCATTTTTTCCTTGGTATGGTATCTTTACTATTTGAATTATTGTAGTAGTTGACATTTTTTTTCTTGAAAAAGAGGAGCATTGCACAAACCACTTATCCGAAGGGGCATTCACAAAGAGTTGTTTGTTTTCCAAATCACTTATTTTCAGATGTTGTTTAACTGAATATTAAAACAATTAAAAGATGCATTTAAAAAACTTTGCTCTCATCTGCCTCCTTCTTCACTGCTGGGCTTGACAGTTTTCCTTGTCTGTGATTTTTCTTTTTGAGTCTTTAACAGCCATGATGTAGTAGAATGGTGGCACAAAGCAGGAAAGGGACCAACAATAAACTGGCCTGTGATTTCAAGCAGGTGCCGGCCCCCTTGGTTGTGGTGGATGAAATTGTGCTGTTTAATGATGTACTGTTGCTTGATGCAGACACCAAGGTGGTATTTGACATCGTGCTGTTTGTTGTTGAAGCCGTAGATACGGTGTTAGCGCTGGTGGGGGTGCTCATGGTGCTGTTGCTGGTGGTGGTGTTCTGACAATCCACCTGCAAGAAGAAAAGCAAGACCAAACATGAGGTTATGTGGCAGCATTCCTTCCCAATTCTCAGCAGCATGAAATCTGACATTAACATTTAAGAAAATAGACATTATTTGAATGGCTTGATAAGTTTTACTTCTATTAATTTGCTAACAATGTGCTTCAGTCTAAAACCATTGTCTGTGTTGGCTACAATTCTAAAACACTTCAGTCTCGAGCAAACAAACTTAATCTTGCTTGCTCATCCACATGCCATTTTTATCAGCTTACCTTTCTATCTCATGGCTAAAGGGGGCTGAAGCAGGAGGGGCGCCTGTGAGGTGCCAATGCTTACGCATATCCATTCAGTTTCCCAACCAGCTCCTTGAATACAAGTTTGTCAAAACCAATGCTGGCAACGCTGCCATGAATGGGGCAGCCATCCATCAAGGCAAAATTTAGAGCCGTCAGACCACATCTTTGGAATGGAGGAGGACATGCTCCAACATGGGGGGCACATGGAAACAGTACACTGCTGTTAACCACGTCTCGGCCAGATCTGCAAGCTTTGTGATGTTTTTTTATGCTTGCTTTTTCACTTTTAATAGTTTTCTAAGGCTGGCAATTTCTCATTATTACAGACATCCAAGATGGACAATGTATCATGCTTTGATAGTGGGTGGTGAAATGACATGACGGGATAATTTCACTTCATTTTAAAAGGATGATAAGACAGTCAACTTTTCTGATCTTTTTGAGAAAAAGCCAGGCTTTGTTTTTGGACTGTTTTTTCTCATTTTGTTAGCTGTTTTTGGAGGTCTCTTTGCACTGTGTTTTTCCCATTTCTTGGAATTGTTTTTCTGTGCTTTTTCTTTTGTTTGTTTTCTTTATGAATGTGCATCCATTAGTTATTTCTTTAAATAGGCAGGTACCCACTCTGACTGCAACAAACCCGCACAGGGCCGCTGCATGCATTTGATTTGCATGACACATAGGCCCATGAGGGCTTTTTAACACCAAGTGATGTTTTCTTTGACTTTCTTTCTGTGGCTACTAAATCCTGTCCTTTGAATATTCCCTATTTGCAGTGTAAAGGAACAGAAGAAGGGGGTACGGCTTGCTTCACCAAAGAGGCAGTCGGGTAATAGCAGCAGTGCTAACAAAAGTGCTACCATTCTCCATAAATTTGGAGAGAAGAGTGCTGGTGAGGTGAGAAACTTAAGTCAGTGTAGAGAAAAAGGGCTGTGATTCACCAAATAAGTGAAAAAACGAAGAATTAAAGACATCGAGGTCAAAAGCACATGATGTGATGAGATAACAATGCTGTTGGCAATGCCAGTATAGCAGTATCCAAACAAAGATAGAGGACCCAAATAATATGTTGAGAAATGGATGTCTGCCGATTACTGTTTCATATGCAGAATGAACTGTACATAAATAGCACAATATGTGTATACAGTCATTACATTATCCAGCCGTCTTAATCCAATTCCAGACCACAAATGGGCTATAGTCCATGCTGATGAGATACAAGGCGAGGCCCAACTCTAGACAGGGCACTGCTCTATTGCTGGTTCAACCATAATACACTCATACTTGCACAGGAAAAATGTACAATTGTCAATTAAAAAATATGCAATTGTTTAGAAATGTGAGAGGAATTCTCCATCAAACTGTCTTTAAGATAGTTTTAATAGATTATATACAGACACAGGGAGAATTATATGAGAGGTCGCAATGGCTGAGACAGCTAAGAAGAAAGGGAACTGTATAGAAATAATGCAATGACTCTATTGGTGACGCAATTTGACATACTGTAGATTAAACAGCATACAAAATGACATCTGGTGACAACAGCCAAGAACACTGATAGTAGACAGTTAAATAAAAGAATCAAAATGATCCCTTTGCAGCTTTTATGCTGTCTGGGCTCGAGGTTTTTGCCATGCTGCTGTTAGTACAATTTGAACTTCTTTTCAACAAATGCATTGCTGCTCCAAACGTCATCATCCTCAAACTTGCTTTATCTAAATAAGGGTGGTGGAGGCTCTAGTCTATATGGGCAACACTGGTCACAAGGTGGGAAATAGTCATAGACTGGGTGCCACTGCCAGCCCAAACTCCCAAAAATCACACTTGTACATGGGCCAGTTTGGAATCACCAGTTAATGTAACCTGCACATCTTTTAAGGATGTGGAAGGAAAACCCATGCAGACATGAGAGGATGATTAAAAGTCCAGTAACAGTGCTAACCACCAGGATAATGTGCTGCCCACAAGCTGCAGTTACAAATTTTAAACATTTTTATATGCATATGGCACATGAAGCAAACTTTAAGAAAGCCGACTAATCTCTCGGTTAGCTGCATTGTCCTCATATGGCGCAGATTCTAGTGTTCCTCCTGAGTACAAACACTGATATTCAATAACTGAACATGTACGCACTCCCAAGGTGATCAGGCTGGGAATTCTGATGGAATCACATTACTAGGAACTCTGTTTGAATAGTGGCAAATGAAGCTGAAATTCTGTATTAAAATGGCATTTCATGTCATTCTAAACCGACTAATCCCTTGGTGCTGGAGCCTATCCCAGGTAACAGAAGATGTCAGGCAGGAACAAACACTGGACAGGGTGCCAGGGCATCACAGTGTATTAAAATGGAGTTCATTTTATCCCTACACCATTCCTGCTACTGTACAGGACACTAATCTATCAGAGGGTATGTAGTATAAACATTTCAACATTGTTCAAAATAATTTAAATAATGTCTTGTTGGCAGTTCCATGTTGTTCTGTTCTTCCTCATTTCTTTCTATGTGTCTTTTAATTTTTGCATTCAGGTGTAACTCATAGATCAGGTGATAAACTGATCATAACAATTGTGCTAATAGGAAATAAAAAAGAAGTTACTATGATCTGCGTTGTGGAACAAGCCAATATCCCCTTTTTGTGATGGCTCTTTGAGAAGGAAGCATCACAATCCTACAGCTTTTATTATCTAGCAGTCACTGTGTAAAACCAATTAAATGATACAAAGTAACCAGAAACATCACATCAGCCAGCCCTGGAGACCTTTAGAATGCTGGTTAACCAGTCTGCTTGGTTGACCGATGTGTATTATGGTGGGAAAAAGGCGAATGGTGTTTTTGGGTTGTCTGTATAGTTTCTCCCTAACACAACTAAAACCGTAAAATAAAATGGCAGGCATGAGGTACACACGCGCTGGAAGTGCTGAAAGCACCATGTGTACAGAGATTATGAATCTGCCACACAGACTCTTTTTATTGCTGAGCCACCTCAGATATCTTTATGTATATACAATGGGAGGTCTTAACTCTACTATTTCAATTTATAAAAACTGAGTTAAAGTATGTCATCATCAGTTCTTGGGTTGGCACACATCTCAGGAATCATAAAGCAGTTTTGCTTCATTCACCTTACAGATTAATATTACTTTGCAAATTTAAACATGCCTGAATAATTATTATAAGCCATTTCCATCTTTTATTTTATCTAGTCTTTTGTTTTCATTTACAAGACTGGTATTTCCTAAAGCACATTTACTTTACAAGATATCTTCCACACCTCAAGTAAGTAAGTGAGTTCTCAGTGATCATAACAATGGAACCAAGTATGTGGGATTTGTTAAGGACATGAATTGTGCTGAGAATTTTTTTCGTAATTTTCTTTATAATTTAGTAGTTCTGGAGCATATATCAATTTAGTAATGATCAAGGAAGTGTTAAATTACCTATTTAGTATATCTATAGCAAGGAAAAGGTGATCACTTAGAAAGCTGGGACAGCTGGTTTTTGTTCTTTTCTATTTTTAAGTAGATTATTTATTTTACAGATGAACATTTTAAAATTAGAACAACACAGAAATGTGCATATCCAGCATGGCTCACCTTGCACAAATACAGTGTTCTGATCATATTTATGTCAGCTGTCTTCTACTGATTCAGACGTGCTGGAAAGATGACCAGCCCAGCTAACACCACATGCTGCTCATTTTGCTAACTCTTAAAAACTACATTTTACTGGGCTATGTGTTTCCTCCTAGTCCAATTATTTGTCAAAGAACTGCTTCTCAGAGTTCTTTGTACATAAAATTGTTGTTTTATTTTGGAAATAGAAAATGCTTCTTAAAACATGCAAAAAATAGAAATAATTAATGCATGGTAAGCTATCCAGCAGGATACCGAGAGACCAAGAAAACTTCAACTTGGATGTTGTTATTGTATGCACCAAAGATCATTTAAAAACGTTTTATAGATTTAAATAAATAACGGTTCTTTCTAGGGCCTTCATGAGGATGGTTCTTTTTGGGAAGAAAAAATGGTTCCCCTTTGGCAGCGCTTCCTGGCCTGTGGGCTATGGTAGCATTTTGCAGGTTGGCCGACCCCAGACAAAACACTAACCCCCCAAATTTTCTTTGAAGATTGTGCTCAACTCACTGAGGTGGATCAGGTGAGCTGCGAACACACTGGCACATGAAAAACTGGGTTGTGATACCACAAAGGTTGGAAACCACTGCCTTATGGCATTGCTCTGAAGAACCATTTTGGCATTTTAAATAGTGTAGGCTGCTTAATGGTTAAGACCACCAATAGGTAAAACATGACAGACACAGGCAGAATGACCTAGTAGATGAGAGCCTGAGCTGATATTCTATAGCCACAGGTTCAGATTGCACCACTGCCTACTAAGTTCTGTCATTACCACCTACTGAAAATACATTGTAAGATAATTCACATAAACAGCAGTACAATTCATACATTCAACATTATACCAAGAATCCTAAAACTGCCTTCAGCATAGATCTTTTATTTTGCAAATAAATTACTTATAAATGTTAATGAAGCGATAAAAGTGGACTTGCATGAGTGCGTGCCCCGCGGTTTCAGAAACTGAGTGGATGGATGGAAACTTGCCTTATACTGACGTTAACATGCTAATAACGTACGTTTGCGCTGCTTTATATCGTCCTCTTCCTCTTTGTACCGATTAGACTCGCAGGTCTGCGCTGCCTTCCTCCCTCCGCTTTTAACTGACTGACTCTTTTGGGACTGCTGTGGAACTATAGAACATTAGACTGTTTCTATTTGGCTTTTTGAATCAGCTGTAGTGCCTCGGTGCATTTAGGAAATAACGAGTCATCCAACATTTTTATAATATTCCGATTTTGATTACAACGTTCCGAATCACGCCAGCGCTGATCTAACAGAAAACCAGCGCGCCGCCACACTACCCGTTTATTTAGGACCCTTTCACACTTGAGCGTTTGTCTAGCGTTTAGATCAGTACGCTTCTAACACGCTTGAAAATTTACATACCGTTATTTTCAGTGACACTATTCAGTTTCACATCTAAGCGTGTCAGCAAGGAGCGGTTTAGGAAACGCCTGGCTGCGGCAGTTTTGTGTGGTTTAAGTCGAACAAGCTTAACGGTGCCAACAGGGCGTCGATCTTTCACAGAGCACAGACACTTACTCGTCTTTGAAATTCGCGTGTACGTTAGCGGAAGTCCCAAACAAGGGAAGAACTTGCAAACTCCAAACTGGAAGCATGGACCGTGGTGCTGTGTGGCTGCTTCGTAACCGTGCCTCCCAAAAGTCGGAAAGCTGTCTTAAGGTGGTGAAACAAATTAGGCAGCAGATCCGATTCCATTGCCGTTATTTATCAATATGAGCAAAGAGCACCCTTTCATACACTTCTTACCTTTTTAATACTTTGATATTTAAAATTATTATGAAATATTGAAACTGGAAAGACGAGTTCACTAAAACTAGACATGAAATGCCAGACACACACTCCCAGTCCCGTCGGTAAAGTATTTTAGTTTTTAAAAGCAGAAAGATACTGCGCGCTCAGCTAATCCGGTCCATCGATCTCTACCTTACCCCCCATAACCATGCCTTGTTTCATTAACGGGTTTTTATTAGCCTATCTGACATCCAGTCCGGATTGTTTACCGAGATCGTACTAATAAACCCATACTTGCCGCGACCCTGTAATGGAAAAGCGGTTTAGAAAGTGGAGAGAAGAACATGTACTGGGATTTTACTTTGTACTCGTTAGTAATTCGCGCTGAGTTAAATGCACTCCAACATCAGTGCATTTTCTGAACGCGTCAGACCGGAGATGCTGCAGTGAATGACGCTTATTACCGGCCAATGTGGACTGTAACAATCGAAGTCGGAGTTTTGAGGGGTGTGTAGATTGATTACTACGTACATCGTCAAAGCCGATATTCTATAGGTGAGCATTACAGTTCTGTCAAAAACAGTAGCCAATTTTAGGAGATCAATATTGCGGGTAAACGTGTAGCTTTGTGGATCGGACGTTGTTATATACATCAAGCAAGCTTTTTCAATTGAATCGCTTATTTGCCCACAAAAAGACGTTCGTCTGAGATTATGAACCTTTGCTTTTATGTGCCAGTATCCTCACATTAAAAAAAAAAAAACATTCTCAATGCTTTGACTGTTTTTTATTCATATTATACAGTAAGTCAGCGGAAAATTCATAATGACACTGATCTTTAATTGCTGCATTCTGTCTTATTTGTCTTCTGTGCGCGAAAATACCTTAGTTAGTATACAGTTTCGAGCGCGCAAAAAGGGAGACACAGCGACAATGTCGCTCCGATCCGAGAGAAAAAAAAATCTCTATGATGCCATACATCCATTCTCCGAAACTTCTTATTCCATCTCAGAGTCATAGGGGCAAAGCTGAAATTAGCCGTGGACTGGGCGGCGAACTATTATGGGGCACGCACACACCTACATTTACCCACTTTTAGCCGCCAGATACCCTAACATCGTCTTTGAGATGAGAAAGAAACACCGGAGTGGATTATCCGAAAAAAAAGTTTAGAATGGGCGAAGTGCACACAGCCAGTTACTAAGAGACAAGATTTGAACCCCGAACCTCGGACGTGTGAGGCAACAGCGCTCACCGCTCTTTTCATGTTTATTACTGTTAAAATCTGAAATGAACACCTGTTAGCTGTTCTAGTCTTAACCGATATGGATGGTTTCCTTTTAGCTTAAGCAATAAAAAGCAGCGGTTTATTATGTGCTGTTATTTTATTTTCTCCTATGCTACTACCGAGTGCGGCCAGAAAGACGATTATGAAAGATGCGAATAGAGATAAATAATAATAATAATAGTAATAATAATTCATCTTAACGAAAGAATAGCTTTTTCAATTCACCATGAACTGGAGTGCGTGTGGATTTTGAAGAAATAGTCAGCAAGCGTTTTCATCGCAGAAATAAACATTCAGCGCGCCACAATCTGCCAGGGTGCTCGGACGGTGAGTGGGGTAAGAGGAGCTGCTGGGGGACTTGGGAGGGCTTCAGGGGACGCGTAAGTGTTTCATGCCAATAATTACTGAAAGAAAGAAGATTATGGGAAATATCAAGTAATTACCAAAGAAACAAAAAATCTTAATGACAATAGAAAGAAAGAAAGAAAGAAAGAAAGAAAGAAAGAAAGAAAGAAAGAAAGAAAGAAAGAAAGAAAGAAAGAAAAACAAATTCCAAGAATTTTACATTTATAGTATTAATCAAATAGTTTGTAGTGGATACACTGCACCCAGACACAGACAACATTTTTAAAATAAAATTAATATGAGGCTTTTCAGATATGCATCTATGCGCACGTTTATGTTTTGTCAAATGTAAGTTATATTTAAGTAATAAAGTCCAAATGTATTCATTGATAATGACTAATTCGATTTGCCTGCATCAGAAGAGATAGAATGCATCCAAGTAAACTTGAATGCAGGTCCGTTGTTTAGAAGTAACTCAGCAGTAACTCAGAAGTAACTGCTGTTGAGTTCTTCTACTAGTAAGACAAATAAATACATAAAAGCAAAAGTTAAAAAAAAATGAAAAACAATTCATCATACCTGTACTGGAATATAGGCGGCCAGGACAAGTAATCCCAGGCATATAAGGGTCACTTTGGTCATTTTTCCAGGATCTCTTTATCCACAGCTGTTCTGATTTTTTTCGACGCGACAGGTGCGGCGCTCTAGGACTGATGCTTTTAATTCAGCTGCCTGATGCGACTTTATATCAAGGCTGCTGAGTGACGTAGCACCACTTGATTGACTGCTGTCCATAGCAATAGCCAGATGTACGTTGGTCTGTTTTACCTGAGACTTTTTTTTTTTTCTAATCTTTATAACTACCGGGAAACAAACAAAACGTGGAATTCACCCAGCCGTGCCTTCATTACTTGAGCGTCATCGAATTTCCCTCTTAAGTCAGATCAACGTTGAGTAAGAGTTTGTAAAACACTAGCTGAATATGTAAAAGAATTTAAATCCAAAATATTTTTTAACTGTAAAGACCAGATAATTCATAATGCTTAATTCTGTAATGTGTGCGCTTCGATATTTTTATGTTTATATGAAGACATAATCATTTATTTATTGTATATATTATGCTGTTTTCGTTATTTTTAACGAATGTGAGTTATATTTAAGTAGTATGACTTTAGATTATCATCCATTCAGTCATTTTCCGTTACAAGCTGCATCATCCAGCACATGCACTTCCAAACCACAGACATAACAAATTTTGGGATGCCAGGCAACATAACCAGAAGCTCATTGAGTTATCCGTGGAAATTTCACATCCACAAATCTGGAGGGCATGAACTTGACATAGACGGTGACATGGCCCAGGATTGGGTTGATTGATTACTGATGTCACTCCGATTGTGATCAGTGTAAAAGAACAGATAAAGCATAGAGCCCAAAGCAGTAGATCTGAAAGAAATGAAGAAAATGGGTGACGCGTGCCCTAAAGTTTAAACTGGAGTCTAGCGGTGTCATTAGCACTAACCACTGCGCCACCACGCTGCCACACCAGCATGTTGCCGTTTTCACTCTCGCTGCGATCGAAAGGCGACCTCTGCTGGTAGATTAAAGCAAACGGCTATGAAAAGCTCGCAAATGTTTATCTGACAGTAGGCTGTTATTAAAAAAACATTAACACAGCGCTAGGCCTTCTGGTACGTGTATATAATGTTGTTTTATTTTAAATATGTGCAATACAAGTAAAGAGTGAAAATGCGACACTGGCAAAACTACATCTGATGTAGAGATGCTTGAAGTAGCCCGGTAAGCACCGGCACTTCGACATTTTGCCGTTGGGGGTACACCAGTTTGTCCATTCGTGATA